>NC_088331.1:29440000-29470000 GCF_036884655.1 Musa acuminata AAA Group | reverse complement strand
ACACCTCTTGAATTAGTGTTTTATGATAATTCATAGCAATAATTCATAAAAACATATTTGATAAAATCTCTTATAAAATAAAATATACTTAATCTAAAAATTCATTTAAATTTTATCACCAATTTTTTAATAATTTACTCTATAAACATCGTATGATTATGAAGAATTTGTTTTCTCACTATTCGGACTAACTAAACTATTCTCATAATTTAACTACCAACAACTTAAAGAAAGGGCTATGACTATCTGAATTTATAAATCTCATATCTTAGTGTACGGAGGTGGTATTTTTTCAATTCCAAATATCACAAAATTATAAGAGAAAAATTTTAAAATATTTCAAAAGAACAAAGCCTAATCATATTCTTCAAGGGTCAATTCAACTCGAATAAAATCCCTTCTTAGAAAATTAGAGATTCTACATATCTTAAATTTGGAAAGTAATAACTCTATGCACTAATCTCAGATTAAACATATACTCAAGCCTTTAGAATCATAAAATATTTATATAAAATATATAAAAAAATTAAAGATAAATTTGAAGTCTAGATTACTCAAAAGCAGTTGAAAATATCAACCTATAATGTATAAAACTGAAACCCTAAGTATAGTAAGGGAAGATTTGGGGTTTTTCTTATCTCAATCTTCCTTAGAACTTGGGTTTCTTGACCACCTTAAGAAAAGTAGAGAGAATAGCTGAAGAAAGAAAGAAAAGGTCATTAGTTATTAGGTTAGTAAAGAGAATGATGTCGAATAAGGTAGAGGTGCGTAAAAGTTATCTTGAAGTTAATGGTTCAATCCCATTTGACCTTATTTCATGGTTCTTTTTTTCATTTACTAGTATAATTTTAATATTGTAGAAACTTCAATTGAGTTTAATTTAATTTGACAAAGATGATATTTTTGGTCTAAAATCATCTTTTTATCTCACTTAAGCATCTCAACATTTGGTATAATACTCCTATTTGATTTTCATCACCATTAATTTTTTAATTACTCCATCCATACCTAAGTAGCTTATGATAAATAATATTTAAAAGTTAAACTTTCTAATGTTAATCATAGTCAAATGAATTTAAGCCTTGAGATTCACTAAAAGTCGATTAAAATTCAAACACCACTTCTAGTCACAATTTGCATGATTATTACCATAACATATTCTCGTATTCAAGTTCGCTAGTATAGTTTGACTTGTTATACTATACTTAACATAAATACTAATGCTTATGCATTCTCAATCAATATTTCATAAAATTCTAAGAATGATATTTTTTGAAAATATGTACTTCAAACTAAAAAGCTGAAAATATGAGCATGCCATTTATAAATTTTATGAAGCATAGATATCACAAACAATATCACTAAGTGAGGGTAACATATACATATTATTTGTGCTTCTATTAACATACTAGTAATAGTTCAAAGTGTATGAGAATCAGACACTTAATATATTTCATCCTATACAGTTTGAAAATAAATCAGAAGAAGTGTATGATGCAAAATTAGAATAAACTAAAGGGCACAACATATATATCCTCGTATGTAGTTTGAAAATAAATCAGAAGAACTACATTATACAAAATTAGAAGAAACTGAAGATCCTTTATCAATTGAAAATGGGAAAGAAATATCATCAAGTGTGATGCATTTTTCTACGATTGAAGAAGTCAAGATCAAACAAGATTTAGACAATATGGATAATATTGATTTTATTAGTGCAGATGATTTTATTTTCATCGTAAGCGTAAAATTCTTTGTTCAGCCTAAAGAAAAAAAAAAATTTTAAGTCGCTTATTAAAGATTCGAAAGATGTCACAAATATGATTTCAAGATCATCATTATATAATAACTAGTAGTTATAAGGACTAATGAATATTCTATGATAAAAAAAAAAGATTTCTATACTAATGATTATGTTGATCAAATTGATTTCATATTTGGAGATTGGTTCAAGAAATCTGATAAGATTGATTTAGACAAATCAAAGTTTTACAGTTGATCAAGATAGATAAGTAGATCAATGTATCATCGGGTCTGTTGGGCTGACAGCCCATATTCAGCCCATGTGGGCTTTCTCAGCCCACAGCCCCCACCCCTTCTTAACCTAACCCTAGATCAATATAAGGGGGGTGTGGTGGCTGCATTTAGGCACAACGGAGGTGGCTGCGTTTTTGGGTAGATAAGGGCAGCAACATTGAGAGCTTTGCAGTAGCAAAGAGGAGAAGAAAAAGGCAGAAAAATAAGAGAAAGAAAAGGAAGAAAACAAGTACAATGCAGAGAGACAGTTCTCAATCATCTAGCAGTGTTCTCATCTCAGGTTAGATCAAATCTACAGTAGACTCTTATTGTGATTACTTGGGGAGGTATTAGATATTGTGGATAGTGACGTGATCCTTGTATCCCAGTTATTCTCTTGTCGTCGTTACTAGGGTTTAGGGCAAGAGATTGAGATTTGTATATTCATTATTCTCATAGTGGATTATCTCTAGTTTGCCCCTTGATTTTTCCCCTTCATATTGGAGGGGTTTTCCATGTATATCTTGGTGTTCTATTTGATTGTGATTTTATTTAATTCCGCTGCATATCGTGGCCTGCTAGTATTTGTTCATATATAAAAGTTATTCCGCTTTATATCCCCATTAACTGGTATTAGAGCAAGGGTTTTGGTTTTAATTTTTGTATTTGAACATGGAGGCCAGTAGTGTTTCTCGCATGATCAATTTAAATGGAAACAATTGGATGATATGGAAACCAAGAATGAAAGATCTCTTGTATTGCAAAGATTTGTATGGACCTTTGCAGGGGGATAGTGCAAAACCCACAACGATGACAGATGATGAGTGGAAGAGGTTAGATTGAAAAACAATTGGGTTTATTCGACAGTGGCTTGATGATAGTGTCTTTTACCATGTTTCTACTGAAATTTCTACATATTCTCTTTGGAAAAAGTTGGAAAGACTCTATGAAAGAAAAACAACTAGCAACAAAGCTTTTTTGATTAGAAAACTTGTGAACCTAAAATATTGAGATGGTGCTTCTATTGCTGAGCATTTGAATGAAATGCAAAGTATTACTAACCAGTTATCCTCTATGAAAATGTCTCTTGATGATGAGTTGTAGGGATTGTTATTTCTCAGTTCATTACTAGAAAATTGGGAGACACTGGTGGTTTCCCTCAGTAATTCTGCGTCAGATGGTGTTATCACTATGAGTCAAGTAACAAGCAGTTTGTTGAATGAGGAGTTGAGAAAAAAAAGTTTAGCAACATCTCAGAATGATTCACAAGCAATTATCTCAGAGAACAGAGGAAGATCAAAGTCTAGAAATAGTTCACTTATGAGTAGGAACAAGTCAAGATCAAGAAAAGATATTGTTTGTTATAACTGTGGTGAGAAAGGACATTACAAGAACCAATGTAAGCAACCTAAGAAGAGCAAGAAAAAGGGAAAAAAAGTGGAGTCTATAGAGTCAAAAGATAATATCACAACTACAGTGCGGGGTGGTGATTATTTGATTTTGTCTCATTTTGATGATATTTTTTCTTGTGTGTGTCAAGATCTTGAGTGGGTGATTAACACATATACTTCTTATCATGCTATATCACGGAGGGAGTTTTTTGCTACATACAGGTTTGGAAATTTTGGTGTTGTCAAGATGGGCAACTATGGCACAGCAGACATCATAGGCATAGGTGATATCCATTTAAAGACCAACCTTGGTTGTAAGTTGGTGCTTAAGGATGTAAGGCATGTGGTTGACTTGAGGCTGAATTTAATTTCAGTTGGAAGGCTAGATGATGAAGACTATGATAGCAGGTTTCACAAAGGGCAATGGAAACTCAGTAAGGGTTCTCTTGTTATAGCTAATGGAAAGAAATGTCATACTTTGTACATGTTGTAGGCTAAAGCTTATAGTGAGCAGTTAAATACTACATAAAAAGACTTCAGCATGGAGTTGTGGCATAGGCGACTGGGACACATGAGCGAGAAGGGACTGCAAGCTCTTTCTAAGAGAGAGGTATTGCCAGACCTCAGAGGTATACATTTGAGCCCTTGTATTGATTGTTTAGCAGGAAAACAACATATAGTTTCATTTGCTAGTCCTACTTTGTCTAGAAAAATGGATGCCTTAGATCATGTTTATACAGATGTATGTGGTCTTTTGAGGACAAAAACTCCTAGTGGATTTGTTGATGTTCTTGGTATAAGTGGTGCACTTTATTTTGTCACTTTTATAGATGATTTTTCCAGGAAAGTTTGGGCCTATGTTTTGAAGACCAAAGATCAGATTATTAATGTCTTCAAAGAGTTTTATGCCAGGGTTGAAAGGGAGACATAAAGACAATTGAAATGCATAAGATCAGATAATGGTTGTGAGTATACATGATTATATAATGATTATTGCAGGTTATATGGGATCCAACATGAGATGACAGTTCCTGGTACACCTCATCATAATGATATTACAGAGAGGATGAACCGCACCATCATGGAAAAGATCAGATGTATACCTTATCATAATGATATTACAGAGAGGATGAACCGCACCATCATGGAAAAGATCAGATGTATGCTTTCACAGGCCAAGCTACCCAAAAGGTTTTGGGATGAGGCTTTGAGGACTACAGTTGATGTGATCAACTTATCACCATGTACAACCCTAGATGGTGATGTTGCAGAGCATGTATGGTTAGGGAAAGATGTTTTCTATAGGCATTTAAGAGTGTTTGGTTGTCATGCATTTGCATATATTCCAGACAATGAGAGATCCAAGCTGGATGATAAGTCTAAAGAATATATTTTTCTTGGCTACTCATATGATTATTTTGGTTACAGGCTTTGGGATCCAGAAAAGCAGAAGGTGTTTAGAAGCAGAGACGTAGTCTTCTTTGAGGATCAAACTTTTGAAGATTTGAAGAAGAAGGCACCAGCCAATACTTCTGCAGAAGGATTAGCAGATTATAATCTAATTACTCCTCCAGTCTATTAGGGTGATGGGGGAGATGTGCAGGAAGATAGTGTAAAGCATGATGTTAATCTACCTATAGGACATGTTGAGCAAGAAGAAGTTGGAGAGCAACTTCCCGCAGAACCTCAATTGAGAAGATCATCTAGACAACATCGACCTTCCAAAAGATACTCTACAGATGAGTATGTGATGTTTACTGATACAGGTGAACTAGAGAGTTACCAGGAAGCAGTTGAAAGTGAGCAGAAAGAGAAGTGGTTAATTGCTATGCAGAAAGAGATGGATGCTCTTCAGAAGAACCATACTTATGATTTGGTGCTACTACCAAATGGAATAAAGGCCTTGAAGAACAAGTGGGTTTTCTGGTTGAAGACTCAAGAATATTGTTCTCAACCAAAGTACAAAGCTAGATTAGTTGTGAAAGGCTTTGGTCAAAAGAAAAGTATTGACTTTGAAGAGATTTTTTCTCCTGTTGTTAAAATGTCTTCTATTCGTGTTGCTCTTAGTATTGCTGCTAGCTAGGACTTGGAGGTTGAGCAGTTAGATGTGAAGACAGCTTTCCTTCATGGGGATTTGGAGGAGGAAATTTATATGGAGCAACCAGAAGGCTTCAAAGTCAAAGGTAAAGAGAACTTTGTCTACAAATTGAAGAAGATCTTGTATGGGCTAAAGCAAGCTCCAAGACAGTGGTATAGAAAGTTTGATTTATTTATGACAGAAAATGGATACAAAAGAACAGTTTCAGATCATTATGTGTACATCAAATGGTTTAGTGAGAATTTTATTATTCTCTTACTTTATGTTGTTGACATGCTTATTCTTGGAAAAGATATGTCTAAAATTGACAGATTGAAGAAAGAGCTAAGTGAATCTTTTGCAATGAAGGACATGGGGCCAGCAAAGCAAATACTAGGAATACAGATTTTCCGTGATAGGAAAAATAAGAAGATTTGGTTGTCACAGGAGAAATACATCGAGAAGGTATTGGAAAGATTCAGTGTGAGCAATGCAAAACTGATTAGTTCTCCTCTTGCAGGTCACTTCAATTGTTGGAAATTTAATGTATGCAATGGTATGTACGAGGCTAGACATCGCATATGCAGTTGGTGTTACTAGCAGGTTTCTTGCAAATCCAAGCAAAGAGCACTAGGCAGTAGTGAAGTAGATTTTTAGATATCTCAGAGGGAGCTCTAAGGTTTGTTTAAGCTTTGGAGGTGGACCGCATGTGTTAACAGGTTACACAGATGCAGATATGCTAAGAGATATATATACGAGAAAATCTACTTCAGGTTATGTACTTACTTTTGCAGGGAGAGCTATGTCATGACAATCCAGGTTACAAAGGTGTATTGCTCTCTCCACCACAGAAGCAGAATATATTGTTGCTAGAGAGGTATGCAAAGAAATGATATGGATGAAAGAATTCTTACAAGAATTGGGGCTGAAACAAGAAAATTATATGGTGCATTGTGACAGCCAAAGTGTCATCCATTTGTGTAAGAACTCAATGTTTCATTCCAAGTCAAAGCATATAGATGTCAGATACCACTAGATTCAAAACGTATTTGAAGAGAAGTAGTTGCAGCTTCATATCAAACAAGATTTAGGCAATATGGATAATATTGATTTTCTTAGTGCAGATGATTTTATTTTCATCGTAAGCGTAAAAGTCTTTGTTCAGCCTAAAGAAAAAAAAAAAATTGAAGTCGCTTATTAAAGATTCGAAAGATGTCATAAATATGATTTCAAGATCATCATTATCTAATAACTAGTAGTTATAAGGACTAATGAATATTCTATGATAAAAAAAAATAGATTTCTATACTAATGATTATGTTGATCAAATTGAATTCATATTTGGAGATTGGTTCAAGAAATCTGATAAGATTGATTTAGACAAATCAGAGTTTTACAGTTGATCAAGATAAATAAGGTAGATCAATATATCATCGGGTCTGTTGGGCTGACAGCCCATATTCAGCCCATGTGGGCTTTATCAGCCCACAGCCCCCACCCCTTCTTAACCTAACCCTAGATCAATATAAGGGGGGTGTGGTGGCTGCATTTAGGCACAACGGAGGTGGCTACGTTTTTGGGCAAAAAAGGGCAGCAACGTGGAGAGTTTTGCAGTAGCAAATAGGAGAAGAAAAAGGTAGAAAAACAAGAGAAAGAAAGGGAAGAAAATAAGGACAACGTAAAAAGATTGTTCTTAATCATCTAGCAGTGTTCTCATCTCCGGTTACATCAAATCTATAGTAGACTCTTGCTGTGATTACTTGGGGAGATTTTAGATATTGTGGACAGTGACGTGATCCTTGTATCCCAGTTATTGTCTTGTGATTGTTGCTAGGGTTTAGGGCAAAAGATTGAGATTTGTATATTTATTATTCTCATAGTGGATTATCTCTAGTTTGCCCCGTAGTTTTTACCCTTCATATTGGAGGGGTTTACCACATATATCTTGGTGTTGTAGTTGATTGTGATTTCATTTAATTTCGCTGCATATCATGACCTACTAGTATTTTTTCATATACAAATGTTATTCCGCTTTATATCCCCATCAGGGTCGACCCTCTTTATTTCTTTGCCCCGTCATTTATGAGCAAACTCATTATAATTTTCATTGATTTCTTTCTCATATTATTTTTTTGAAGAATTTTCATACCAATTTTGTGTTGGTTTTACATTGGATACACATGGATGTTGATGCTACTTGAACTTTATTTTCATCATAAATCGCATTATTCGTTTTGAGTTTGACAAACATATATGCAAGAGGAATTCTTATTCAGAGTTGATTTGAGATGGAGCATAAAGTAAGGGCCTAGCTCGGGCTGTGAGCTTTTCTTTCTTTTTTTTCCTTTGCCAGACCCGGGTTGTGGGTAAAGAAATCGATTGAGCCTCCCCTTGAGTAGGCTCATGGAGGGTTTTTTCACCCTAACTTTTCTGGTTAGAGTTTTTCCCTCCAACGAGGTTTTGCCTTGATCTATTATTCGATCGAGGATTTCCTCGGATTAAAAATTACATATTGCAAATAATATGGATCGAAAGAAATTCTATCATTTGAATAAAAATATTGTGGATTCCAAATGCATTCATTATATAGAAATAAATATTTTCTAAACATATGAGATGTCTCAAGTATTTAGAGTCGACTTCTTAAAGAATGAAAAATGGCTTGAATATATGTAATAATATATTTATCATTTAAAAATTATTTTCTGTGATCTATGGCTATGGTTACTTCTAATTTGTACAAAAAAAAAACACAAATTCCTTATCCTACCAAAGCAAAATATTTTCTTACAACAATAATTTTAACTATTATTTGGCGAAGCAAGTTTAAACTTTAATACTAATCTAAGATGCCATCCACCTTCAAAAACATGATCATCTACCCATGAAGAATTAATAGTTAAAGTCAACTAAGAACTCTCATGCATACCTTGTGTATCCCATACCTATCTAGTGCTACTTGCGAATCCATTTTACACAACAAATATTCAATAGGAGAACGAGGAAAACTAAAAATTTAAGATAAACACGTTCGTTCATTAAACAATAAAACCAACCACAACTATGTAATTTGGTAGAATAAGGTTACAACTTTGATAAGGAAATCATTCCCAAAGCAAAGTATGTGTTCCCCTTCATGTCACGGGCTTAGTTGGAATTGCCTAAGTCGTGAGGCACCCTTGCGGTAAAAACACAAACATAGCTTGCGTTGCCTAAGTAGCTAGGTACCCTTACGACAAAGATGCTAACTTAGCTTGCATTGCCTAAGTCACCAATTTTTTAATAATTCACTCTATAAACAAATGAATTAGTTAATATCTATTATACCATTATATGATTATGAAAAATTTGTTTTCTCACTATTGGGACTAACTAAACTATCCTCATAATTTAACAACCAACAACTTAAAGAAAGGGCTATGACTATCTGAATTTATAAATCTCATATCATGGTGTACGGAGGTGGTATTTTTTCAATTCCAAATATCACAAAATTATAAGAGAATTTTTTTAAAATATTTCAAAAGAACAAAGCCTAATCATATTCTTCAAGGGTCAATTCAACTCGAATAGAATCCCTTCTCAGAAAATTAGAGATTCTTACTACCTTAAATTTGGAAAGTAATAACTCTATGCACCAATCTTAGATTAAACATATACTCAAGCCTTTAGAATCATAAAATATTTATATAAAATATATCCAAAAATTAAAGATAAATTTGAAGTCTAGATTACTCAAAAGCAGTTGAAAATATCAACCTATAAAGTATAAAACTGAAACCCTAAGTATAGTAAGGGAAGAGTTGGGTTTTTTCTTACCTCAATCTTCCTTAGAACTTGGGTTACTTGACCACTGTAAGAAAAGTTGAGAGAATAGCTGAAGAAAGAAAGAAAAGGTCATGAGTTATTAGGTTAGTAAAGAGAATGAGGTCAAATAAGGTAGAGGTGCTTAAAAGTTATCTTGAAGTTAACGGTTCATTCCCATTTGACCTTATTTCATGGTTTGTTTTTTCATTTATTAATATAATTTTAATATTGTAGCAACTTCAATTGAGTTTAATTTAATTTGACAAAGATGATATTTTTGGTCTAAACTCATCTTTTTATCTCACTTAAGCATCTCAACATTTGGTATAATACTCCTATTTGATTTTTGTCGCCATTAATTTTTTTATTACTCCATCCATACCTAAGTAACTTATGATAAATAATGTTTAAAAGTTAAACTTTCTAATGTTAATCATAGTCAAACTAATTTAAGCCTTGAGATTCACTAAAAGCCGATTAAAATTCAACCACCACTTCTAGTCACAATTTGCATGATTATTATCATAACATTTTCTCATATTCAAGTTCGCTTGTATAATTTGATGTGTTATACTATACTTAACATAAATACTAATGCTTATGCATTCTCAATCAATATTTCATAAAATTCTAAGAATGATATTTTTTGAAAATATGTACTTCAAACTAAAAAGCTAAAAATATGAGCATGTCATTTATAAATTTTATGAAGCATAGATATCACAAACAATATCACTAAGTGAGGGTAACATATACATGTTATTTGTGCCTCTATTAACATACTAGTAATAGTTCAAAGTGTATGAGAATCATACACGAAATATATTTCATCCTATATAGTTTGAAAATAAATCAGAAGAAGTGTATGATGCAAAATTAGAATAAACTGAAGGGCACAACATGTATATCCTCGTATGTAGTTTGAAAATAAATCAGAAGAACTACATGAAGCAAAATTAGAAGAAACTTAAGATCCTTTATCAATTGAAAATGGGAAAGAAATATCATCACGTGTGATGCATTTTTCTACAATTGAAGAAGTAAAGATCAAACAAGATTTAGACAATATGGATAATATTGATTTTATTAGTGCAGATGATTTTATTTTCATCATAAGCGTAAAAGTCTTTGTTCAGCCTAAAGAAAAAAAAAATTTAAAGTCGCTTATTAAAGATTCGAAAGATGTCACAAATATGATTTCAAGATCATCATTATATAATAACTAGTAGTTATAAGGACTGATGAATATTTTATGATAAAAAAAAAGATAGATTTCTATACTAATGATTATGTTGATCAAATTGATTTCATATTTGGAGATTGGTTCAAGAAATCTGATAAGATTGGTTTAGACAAATCGGAGTTTTACAGTTGATCAAGATAGATAAGGTAGATCAAACATATGGTTTGGTATTATGGATTGCATGGCTTATAATTCCGAAAATCTAGAAAACACTAAACGCAGCAACAACAACGAAGGAGATTACATCAAGTTTTAAGACTTTTTACAATATTTATTTTTATAAAGTTTAATTTAGGGGGGGCTACAGGAATATTAAATCAAACTTTATGATTTGATAGGATTTTAGTTTAGAAAGTCAAGTCAAGATAGGAGTTCGTATCATCGTTGAAGTCAAAGTCTTAAGGTTACCTCTCTATAAATAAGGACGCATGCAATGCTTTAGGAATACAACAAAGAGAAAAGATAAATTAAAGCAAAGGCTTAGAGATTCTGAGATATTATAAAGTTTTAATATTCAATATGAGCTTTTTGTTTCGAAGTATCCTCTATTCTACTTGATTCTTTTTTATGATTTCTAATAAGTGAGAGAGTAGAGGGTGCCTGGTTTTATAGTGCTAGAATCTTACAGACATTAAATTATAATAAGAAAATCAATAGAAGTATAAATAAATTATATATATTACCCTTACTTAGTGATATAATTTGCTATATCCATATTTCATAATTATGATAAATGACATTCTCATGTTTTCGACTTTTATAGTTGAAGTACCTCATTTTCAAAAATATTATTTTTTGTATTCTAAGAAATGTTGGTTGAGCATGCATAAGAATCAATGTTTGGTTGATTAAAAACTGCATATTGAAAATAATATGGATCGAAAGAAATTCTATCATTTGAATACAAATATTGTGGCTTCCTAATGCATTCATTATATAGAAAACATATGAGATGTCTCAAGTATTTAGAGTCGACTTCTTAAAGCATGAAAAATGGCTTGAATATATGTAATAATATATTTATCATTTGAAAATTATTTTCTGTGATCTATGGCTATGGTTACTTCTAATTTGTACAAAAAAAAAAAATACAAATTCCTTATCCTACCAAAGCAAAATATTTTCTTGCAACAATAACTTTAACTATTATTTGGCGAAGCAAGTTTAAACTTTAATACTAATCTAAGATGCCATCCACCTTCAAAAACATGATCATCTACCCATGAAGAATTAATAGTTAAAGTCAACTAAGAACTCTCATGCATACCTTGTGTATCCCATACCTATCTAGTGCTACTTGCGAATCCATTTTACACAACAAATATTCAATAGGAGAACGAGGAAAACTAAAAATTTAAGATAAACACATTCGTTCATTAAACAATAAAACCAACCACAACTATGTAATTTGGTAGAATAAGGTTACAACTTTGATAAGGAAATCATTCCCAAAGCAAAGTATGTGTTCCCCTCCATGTCACGGGCTTAGTTGGAATTGCCTAAGTCGTGAGGCACCCTTGCGGTAAAGACACGAACATAGCTTGCGTTGCCTAAGTAGCGAGGCACCCTTACGACTAAGATGCTAACTTAGCTTACATTGCCTAAGTCACCAATTTTTTAATAATTCACTCTATAAACAAATGAATTAGTTAATATCTATTATACCATTATATGATTATGAAGAATTTGTTTTCTCACTATTCAAACTGACTAAACTATCCTCATAATTTAACTACCAACAACTTAAAGAAAGGGCTATGACTATCTGAATTTATAAATCTCATATCATGGTGTACGGAGGTGGTATTTTTTCAATTCCAAATATCACAAAATTATAAGAGAATTTTTTTAAAATATTTCAAAAGAACAAAGCCTAATCATATTCTTCAAGGGTCAATTCAACTCGAATAGAATCCCTTATCAGAAAATTAGAGATTCTTACTATCTTAAATTTGGAAAGTATTAACTCTATGCACCAATCTTAGATTAAACATATACTCAAGCCTTTAGAATCATAAAATATTTATATAAAATATATCCAAAAATTAAAGATAAATTTGAAGTCTAGATTACTCAAAAGCAGTTGAACAGATCAACCTATAATGTATACAACTGAAACCCTAAGTATAGTAAGGGAAGATTTGGGGTTTTTCTTATCTCAATCTTCCTTAGAACTTGGGTTTCTTGGCCCCCTTAAGAAAAGTTGAGAGAATAGCTAAAGAAAGAAAGAAAAGGTCACGAGTTATTAGGTTAGTAAAGAGAATGAGGTCAAATAAGGTAGAGGTGCTTAAAAGTTATCTTGAAGTTAATGGTTCAATCCCATTTGACCTGATTTCATGATTTTTTTTTTCATTTACTTGTATAATTTTAATATTGTAGCAACTTCAATTGAGTTTAATTTAATTTGACAAAGATGATATTTTTGGTCTAAAATCATCTTTTTATCTCACTTAAGCATCTCAACATTTGGTATAATACTCCTATTTGATTTTCGTCGCCATTAATTTTTTTATTACTCCATCCATACCTAAGTAGCTTATGATAAATAATGTTTAAAAGTTAAACTTTCTAATGTTAATCATAGTCAAACATATTTAAGCCTTGAGATTCACTAAAAGCCGATTAAAATTCAATCGCCACTTCTAGTCACAATTTGCATGATTATTACCATAACATATTCTCGTATTCAAGTTCGCTAGTATAGTTTGACTTGTTATACTATACTTAACATAAATACTAATGCTTATGCATTCTCAATCAATATTTCATAAAATTCTAAGAATGATATTTTTTGAAAATATGTATTTCAAACTAAAAAGCTGAAAATATGAGCATGTCATTTATAAATTTTATGAAGCATAGATATCACAAACAATATCACTAAGTGAGGGTAACATATACATGTTATTTGTGCTTCTATTAACATAATAGTAATAGTTCAAAGTGTATGAGAATCAGACACTAATATATTTCATCCTATACAGTTTGAAAATAAATCAGAAGAAGTGTATGATGGAAAATTAGAATAAACTGAAGGGCACAACATATATATCCTCGTATGTAGTTTGAAAATAAATCAGAAGAACTACATTATGCAAAATTAGAAGAAACTGAAGATCCTTTATCAATTGAAAATGGGAAAGAAATATTATCAAGTGTGATGCATTTTTCTACGATTGAAGATGTCAAGATTAAACAAGATTTAGACAATATGGATAATATTGATTTTATTAGTGCAGATGATTTTATTTTCATTGTAAGCGTAAAAGTCTTTGTTCAGCCTAAAGAAAAAAAAAAATTTTAAGTCGCTTATTAAAGATTCGATAGATGTCACAAATATGATTTCAAGATCATCATTATCTAATAACTAGTAGTTATAAGGACCGATGAATAATTTATAATAAAAAAAGAGATTTCTATACTAATGATTATGTTGATCAAATTGATTTCATATTTGGAGATTGGTTCAAGAAATCTCATAAGATTGGTTTAGACAAATCAGAGTTTTACAGTTGATCAAGATAGATAAGGTAGATCAATATATCATCGGGTCTATTGGGCTGATAGCCCATATTCAGCCCACAACCCACACCCCCTCTTAACCTAACCCTAGATCAATATAAGGGGGCTATGGTGGTTGCATTTAGGCACAACGGAGGTGGCTGCGTTTTTGGGCAGAAAAGAGCAGCAACGTGGAGAGCTTTGCAGTAGCAAAGAGGAGAACAAAAAGGCAGAAAAACAAGAGAAAGAAAGGGAAGAAAACAAGGACAACACAGAGAGACTGTTCTCAATCATCTAGCAGTATTCTCATATCTGGTTAGATCAAATCTACAGTAGACTCTTACTATGATTACTTGGGGAGGTTTTAGATATTGTGAACAATGACGTGATCCTTGTATCCTAGTTATTCTCTTGTGAATGCTACTAGGGTTTAGGGCAAGAGATTGTGATTTGTATATTCATTATTCTCATAGTGGATTATCTTTAATTTGCCCCGTGGTTTTTACCCTTCATATTGGAAGGGTTTTTCACGTATATCTTGGTATTCTATTTTATTGTGATTTCATTTAATTTCGCTGCATATCATGGCCTGCTAGTATTTGTTCATATACAAAAGTTATTCCACTTTATATCCCCATCAACTGGTATCAAAGCAAGGGTTTTGGTTTTAATTTTTGTATTTGAACATGGAGGCTAGTAATGTTTCTCGCATGATTAGTTTAAATGGAAACAATTGGATGATATGGAAACCAAGAATGGAAGATCTCTTGTATTGCAAAGATTTGTATAGACCTTTGCAGGGGGATAGTGCAAAACCCACAACTATGACAGATGATGAGTGTAAGAGGTTAGATCGAAAAATAATTGGGTTTATTCGACAATGGCTTGATGATAGTGTCTTTCACCATGTTTCTACTGAAATTTCTACATATTCTCTTTGGAAAAAGTTGGAAAGTCTCTATGAAAGAAAAATAGCTGGCAACAAAGCTTTTTTGCTCAGAAAACTTATGAACCTAAAATATAGAGAGGGTGCTTCTATTGTTGAACATTTGAATGAAATGCAAAGTATTACTAACCAGTTATCCTCTATGAAAATGTCACTTGATGATGAGTTGTAGGCATTGTTACTTCTCAGTTCATTACTAGACAATTGGGAGACACTAGTGGTTTCTCTCAGTAATTCTGCGCTAGATTATCACGGCCTTAGTTGGAATTGCCTAAGGCGTGAGGCACCCTTGCGCCCAAGATGTGAACTTAGCTTGCGTTGCCTAAGTCGCGCTTCGCCCTTGCGATATTGCTCCGCAAAGATCAGCCTACTTGCAACCTCTCGTAGGTCCCAAAGGACCTGTAAAAGAGAAAGTTGATTAGTTCGAAAGAACAAGCAACGGACAAGTCTCGAAGTCTCGCGAAAAGGGGACGCTTTACAAGCAATTCAGCGAGCACCTTGCGTGCACAAGAGAAAAGGGGGAGAGGGGGAAAACAAGGGCTTTAGAAGGTTGAACGAACAGCTGCAAGCCCATAAACAGCTGCTCACTGAGTCCCGGGCACGACAACAAGTTCCCATCAAGGCAACGTGTGAACTTGCGAATGAGTATTCAACGCCCGGTACTATACCAAAGGCCCATCCAGCCCTGTGCCACCCGGGGGGTTCAAAGGGGCTGAGATGGCTAACGTTTTGGTGAGCAGAGGCAGATTCCAAACATCAGCCCGCAGCACGCGAAAACGGAGCTGTTTTGGGCTGTTTTGCTCGGTTCGGTGAGCGGTCACTTTGTAACGCTGCAGCTTGTTCGAACTTACATTTTTACAAGCAAAATGACTCAAAACCAAGGCAAAATAGGCTGCCAAATAACTGTACATGTAGATGAGAGCGACGAACGGTTCGTTGAACGAAGTTGTTGCGGGTGCGTGATGACCGTTCGTGACATTCTCCCCCACTTAAACTATTGACGCCCTCGTCGACGCTTATTGGTAGTTGTTGATGATCTCTTCTTCATGTCGTAGGGCGTCTTTAGGCTTCCAACTGGCTTCAGTTCGGGGAAGCTTTCGCCACTTCACCAAGTACTCTGTTTGCTTAGCTCCGTTGGGTAGCTTTATCTTGCGGTCCGCCAGAATGGTTTCAACTCGCTTCTCGTAGGAGGTTGTGATGGGAGGAAGCCGAGTTGGAATACTTTGGGAAGCATCTTGCGGATCTGAGTGGTAGGCTTTTAGGTTGCTGGCGTGAAGAACGTTGTGAATTTTGAACCACGCCGACAGTTGCAAATTGTAAGAGACGTTGCCTACCCTGCTGATAATTGGGAAGGGCCCTTCATACTTGCGCACCAATCCTTTGTGGACTTTGTTCCTAAAGAATTGGAGTGATGCTGGTTGGAGCTTTACCAACACCAAATCGCCAACTTTGAACTCTTGCAGTCGCCTTCCCAAGTCTGCCCACTTCTTCATCCTTTTTGCCGCCTTCTCCAAGTAAGCCCACGCAATATCTGCATTTTGATGCCACTCCTTTGCGAAATGGTAGGCTGACGGACTACTCTCAGTATACCCAATGGCCATGGTGTGCGGAGTCGACGGCTGTTGTCCGGTAATGATCTCGAAGGAGCTATTGTTGGATGTAGAGCTCCGCTGCAAGTTGTAGGAGAATTGGGCAATGTCCAATAGTTTCACCCAATCTCGTTGGTTGGCACTCACGTAGTGCCAAAGATATTGCTCCAAGAGCGAGTTTATCCTTTCAGTCTGGCCATCCATTTAGGGGTGGAGGCTTGTAGAGAAGTATAACTTTGACCCCAACAATTTAAATAGCTCGATCCAGAATCGTCCCAAGAACAGAGTGTCTCGATCACTAATGATATTGTGCGGGACTCCCCAATACTTCACCACATCCTTCATCATCAGCTTGGCTGCCTCCTCTACTGAATAGTGTAGGGGAGCAGCAATGAAAGTTGCATACTTTGAAAACTGATCGACCACCACGAGTATCGATCTGAGTCTCCCTACAAGTGGCAAGCTTGATATGAAGTCCAATGAAATGCTCTCCCACGGTCTTTCTGGTACGGGCAACGGCTCCAAAAGTCCCATCGGCTTTCATTGCTCCACCTTGTCTTGTTGGCAGGTAAGGCATGTTCAAACATATTCTTCCACATCAGTCCCCATCTTCGGCCAGTAGAAGGCCCTCTCCACAAGAGCCAACATTCTGTGAATGCCTGGGTATCCAGCCCAAAGGGAATCATGACACTCTTTAAGAGTTCATACCTCAAATTGTCTACTCGGGAAATATAAACCCTATTCCCTTTTGTGTAAACGAGTCTATCCTGGACCCAAAATCGTTGTGCCTTGCCTTGTTTAATGAGTTGCATCAGGATAACTGCTTGGGGGTCACTATACAGTCCGTCCCTGATCCTGGAAAGAAAGTTGGAGTGCAACTGACTTGCTTGGCCTCCACCCTCCAATTGCACGGCATTCACACGCTCCACTTTCCGACTCAATGCATCAGCCATGACATTTGCCTTCTCAGGCTTATACTCCATTGCCATATCAAATTCAGCTAGGAAGTCCTGCCAACATGCCTGCTTTGGGGAGAGCTTCTTTTGAGTTTGGAAATAACTTAGAGCGATGTTGTCCATCCTCAACACAAATCGTAATCCAAGGAGATAGTGTCGCCAAACTCGTAGACAGTGGATCACCATTGTCATCTCCTTCTCATGCACTGGATACCGCTGCTCGGTCTCGTTGAGTTTGCGGCTCTTGTAGGCCACTGGATGACCCTCCTGCATGAGTACTCCCCCAATAGCAAAGTCTGAAGCATCTGTATGGACTTCAAAAGGCTCCCCATAGTCTGGCAATTTGAGCACTGGTTCTTCTATAACAGTAGCCTTCAGATCTTGGAATGCTATTTTACATTTGTCAGACCACTTCCAAGGCTGCTCCTTCTTCAGTAACTCCGTCAGTGGAGTTGCACGCTTCGTGTACCCCGCTTTGAAGCGTCGATAGTAGTTGATGAAACCAAGGAAGGATCTCAACTCTGGCACCTTCTTTGGAGTTTGTCATTCCGCAACCACTTGCACCTTCGACTTATCCATCCGAATGGAGCCATCACCGATTCGATGCCCCAAGAATAAGATCTCAGTTTGAGCAAAGTAGCATTTCTCACTTTTCATGAATAAAGTGTTCTCCCTGAGAACCTTGAAAATTGTCCGAAGGTGTTTGACGTGCTCCTTGAGCATTTGACTGTAGACGACGATATCGTCCAAGTAGATGACCACGAACTTATCCAAATACTCCTTGAATAGTTGATTTATGAGAGTGCAGAACGTGGTCGGAGCGTTGGTTAAGCCGAAAGGCATCACCAAGAACTCAAACACTCTGTACCTGGTCACACAAGTAGTCTTCACTTCGTCGCCTTCAACAATGCGCACCTGCCAATACCCCGACCGAAGGTCGAGCTTCGAGAAATACTTTGCTTTGCCCAATTGGTCGAACAAGTTCGCGATGAGCGGGATGGGATACTTGTTCTTCACTGTCACTTTGTTAAGGGCTCGGTAGTCGATGCATAATCGGAGGCTCCCATCTTTTTTTCTTCTGGAAGAGAACTGGAGCTTCGAAAGGTGCTTTAGAGCTGCGGATGAGACCACCACTTAGCAATTCACCTAACTGCTTTCTGAGTTCCGCCAACTCTGGCAGGGACATGTGGTAGGGTGGTCTCGTTGGAGGCTTCACTCCTGGCTCCAACTCGATGTTGTGATCAACGCCTTTGCGTGGTGGAAGAGTCTTCGGCAACTCAGGTGGCATAACATCATTGAACTCTTTCAGGACGTTCGCCACCACAGCAGGTTCTTGAATGGCCTTCTCGATGAGTGGCTCTAGCTTCCCGTGTCCACCATAGCACGGGTTGTTTGGCCATTTAGCTTGATGTCCACATACATCAGCTCACTACTTCCTGCTTTTTGTAGCTTTGTCTTCATGTTCTCCCCCACTTGATCCCGCATGGCGTTCAACAAAAGCATTGCTCCCATTCGGGGTCCTTGCGACTCCTCGTCGTCGCAACTAGATTCAGAACTGCTCGAACTAAGAGCAACAGCTTTGCCCTTATTCGATCGGGGAGGATGGATGGAACCCGTCAAAGCATTGAGTGCCTATTTTTGTGGGCACTCCCTCACCATGTGTGATCCTCCGTACAAGAAACATCCTCCAGGTTTTGAGGCCTTGCCTTTCGGGTTTGGCCCTTTATGGGAACTCTTCTTCTTTTGTTCGCCTCTGAGCTCATTCCCTCGAGAATGTTTTGGAGGGTGATTGCCTGAAGATTGTTTCCTTCTCCCTGGGTCTTCGGAGGAAACAAAGTCGGTGAGCCTTTCTGCAACAGCAATTGCCCCGACCACATCGGTAACATTCCTTCGATTTAGCTCATGTTGAGCCCATGGCTTCAAACCATCAAGGAAGCTGAACAACTTGTCCATCTCGGTCATGTCTTGTATGTCCAGCATTAGTGTAGAAAATTGCTTCACATAGTCTTGGATGGTGGTACTTTGGCGGAGTTGTCTCAACTTCCTTCTTGCGACGAACTCTATGTTCTCCGGCAGGAACTGAGTTCTTAACTCCCGCTTCAAGTCCTCCCATGTGTCGACTCGACATCGACCTTATTGGATCTCCTCCCAACGGGTTCGCCACCAAAGTTTTGCATCTCCGTTCAGATACATAGTTGCTATAGAAACTTTGGTATCTTCAAAATCGGGCCTCGTAGCTCGAAAGTATTGTTCCATGTCGAACAGAAAGTTCTCGAGCTCTTTGGCATCTCTGGCCTCTCCATATCCATGAGGCTCGGGTGCCCTCAAATTTTGTGGCGGTGCAACGCGGGTGTTGCTTCCTCCCGCATTTAGTGCTCTAGTGAGCATAGTCACCCTTGAAGTGAGTTCCGCCACAACTTCCTATAGGTGTTGCACGGAGTCTTTGGTGTCATCTGACAGTCGGTCGACTAGGGCCTCGACCTTGTCGATCCTGGACTCCACTTCCTCTTGTGAGCTCTCTATCCCGACAAGCCTTTGTTGGCCATGGTAGAGTTCCTCCACGCTCGCTTCAAGAACATCCAGGCGGGTTTCCGCTGTTGTGAGTCTCTCCTTGTGACTCTTTTTCCCCGTTGGTGCTCCAGATTGCACCTCCTCCGCTCGCGGAGAGTAGCCAACTTCTTGCTCATCATGTTCGCTGTCGCGCTCCTCTTGAGCAGCTCCAAAGCCTGAGAGCAAGTGTGCACATGCAGCCCACCTATGGTTGCTTGGGGTAAGGGTCCGGCTTGCCCCGTCTTGCTTTATTCACCATGATGCTTTGCCATGGCGAAGTTGCGGAGTTCCTTCGCTGCTCGCTTGAAGTGCTTGCCCGCTTTGATACCACAATATCATGGCCTTAGCTGGAATTGCCTAAGGCATGAGGTATCCTTGTGGCCAAGACGCGAACTTAGCTTGCGTTGCCTAAGTCACGCTTCGCCCTTGCGATATTGCTCCGCAAAGATCAGCCCACTTGCAACCTCTCGTAGGTCCCGAAGGACCTGTAAAAGAGAAAGTTGATTAGTTCGAAAGAACGAGCAACAAACAAGTCCCAAAGTCTCGCGAAAAGGGGAAGCTTTACAAGCAATTCAGCGAGCACCTTGCGTGCATAAGAGAAAAGGGGGAGAAGGGGAAAACAAGGGCTTTAGAAGATTGAAGGAACAACTGCAAGCCCACAAATAGTTGCTCACCGAGTCCCGGGCGCGACAATAAGTTTCCGTCAAGGCAACGTGCGAACTTGCGAATGAGTGTACAACGCCTGGTACTATACCGAAGCCCCATCAAGCCCTGTGCCACTCGGGGGGTTCAAAGGGGCTGAGATGACTGACGTTTTGGTGAGCGAAGGCAGATTCCAGAAATCAGCCTGCGGTACGCGAAAATGGAGCTGTTTTAGGCTGTTTTGGGGCTATTTTGCTCGGTTCAGTGAGCGGTCGCTTTGTAACGCTGTAGCTTGTTCGAACTTACATTTTTACAAGCAAAATGACTCAAAACCAAGGCAAAACAGGCTGTCAAGTAACTGTATATGTAGATGAGAGCGACGAACGGTTCGTTGAACAGAGTTATTGTGGGTGCACGACGACCATTCGTGACAAGATGGTGTTATCACTATGAGTCAAGTAACAAGCAGTTTGTTGAATGAGAAGTTGAGAAAAAAGAGTTCAACAACATCTCAGAATGATCCATAGGCAATTATCTCAGAGAACAGAGGAAGGTCAAAGTCTAGAAATAGTTCATGCATGAGTAGGAGCAAGTCAAGATCAAGAATAGAGGAAGGTCAAAGTCTAGAAATAGTTATTATCCTAATAACTAGTAGTTATAAGGACTGATGAATATTCTATGATAAAAAAAAGATAAATTTCTATACTAATGATTAATTTGATCAAATTGATTTCATATTTGGAGATTGGTTCAAGAAATCTGATAAGATTGGTTTGGATTGCATGGCTTATAATTCAGAAAATCTAGAAAAAACTAAACGCAACAACAACATCGAAGGAGATTACATCAAGTTTTAAGACTTTCTATAATATTTATTTTTATAAAGTTTAATTTAGGGGGGGCTGCTGGAATATTAAATCAAACGTTATAATTAGATAGGATTTTAGTTTAGAAAGTCAAGTCAAGATAGGAGTTCGTATCATCGTTGTAGTCAAAGTCTTAAGTTTACCTCTTTATAAATATGGATGCATGTAATGTTTTAGGAATACAACAAAGAGAAAAGATAAATTAAAGCAAAGGCTTAGAGATTATGAGATATTATAAAGTTTTAATATTCAATATGAGCTTTTAGTTTCGAAGTCTCCTCTATTCTACTTTATTCTTTTTTATGATTTCTAACAAGTGAGAGAGTAGAGGGTGCTTGGTTTTATACTGCCAAATCTTACACACATTAAATTATAATAAAAATATCAATAGAAGTATAAATAAATTATATATATTACCCTTACTTAGTGATATAATTTGTAATATCCATACTTTATAAATATGATAAACAACATTCTCATGTTTTTGACTTTTAAAGTTGAAGTACATCCTTTTCAAAAATATTATTTTTTGTGTTCTAGGAAATGTTGGTTGAGCATGCATAAGAATTAATATTTAGTTTAAGTATATTTATAACAAAAAAGGTATGGTCCTTAGTGCAATAGGCTTTTATGTGCTAGTGAATATGAGTATGAAGTTAAGTTATGATAATAAACATACATATAATGACTACAAGTGATGATTGAATTGCAATCAAACTTAAGTAAATCTCAGGTTGAATTAGTTTAAAAATAATTAAAGTAAGAAAGCTTAAATTTGAAACATTATATATGTAGAGGATAATAAGCTATTTAGTTATGGATGGAGTAATGAAAATTTAAATAAAAATATAAATCAAAGAAGTGTGTTATACTAAAAATATTGAGATATATAGGTGAGATTAAAAAATGAGTTTAGGCCCAAAATATCATTATGGTCAGACCAAATTAGACTCTACTAAAGTTACTAAAACCTTATAATTTAATTAATGAAAGAAAAAATAAATAAAAACTTAAAATAAGGTCCAATGGGATTGAACTATAGACCTCATGCTAACCTCTTAAGCACATCTACTTTATTGTAGCTTTATTCTCTTTATCTACCTAATAACTGATAACCTTTTCTCACATTCTTCATCTATTCTCTTAGTTTTTCCCAGGGAAAATAGGAAACCTCAGCTCTAGGAAAGTTTAAGGTAAGAAAAACAAAATACTTCCCTTGCTATACATAGGATTTCGGCTTTATAGATTATAGATTGATGTTTCAACTACCTTTTAGTAACACGAACTTTGATTTTATAGTTAATTTTTAGATATATATTTTATACTTCTTATGGTTCTAAGTCCTCTAGTATTACATTAATATGAGATTGGTGCATAGAATTATGAGTGCCTCAATATGAGATACTTAAAATCTCTTATTTTATGAAAAGAGGTTCTATTTTGACCCCCTTAGGAATATTATTAGGTATTATCCTTTTGATATATTTTAAAAGGTTCCCTCAAAATTTTGTAGGATTTAGAATTGAGTAAGTATCCCTTCTATGCACTAAGATATGAGGTTTATAAGTTTAAATAGTTCTAACCTGGTTTCTGCATAACATAATATAGTTTAGTTTTATATGTCTCATAGGTTACTATGAATATTTCATGATAATTCAAGATAATTTGGTTATTTAAAATAGTGAAGTAAATTTTTTTCACTAAATTGTGTGATAGTTTGAGTGATACCAACTAGTTCTTTGATTATAGAGTGAATTGTGAAAAAAAATTAATAGCAGAATTTAGATAAATTTATAGATTGAGTATAATATATTTTATTTAGGATTTTATAAAAAAATATTTAATTATTGTTATGAGTTATTATAAATCAATAGTTCAAGAGATAATGTTTTGAATTAAAGTATCTCATGACTTTATTATGCTCTTAATTTTTAGGTGTATCACTCCCTAGCATAATTAAGCATCGAGGAATGTGGCGTTTTACTAACATCCTTATTTTTTAGTTAAATTAGGTAAGCACAAGTTTAATTTATTGCATTATAGTGGTCTTATCATATTCGTAACATATTTTGAAAAAATATATTTTTAATGACATAATTATTATTGAATCTCAGATTTTGATGATAAAATCAATTGATGGATTAATTGATCTAATCCATATTATTGAGTTAAGTGTACAGGATTAACTACGATAACTAGAAAACACAAAGCAAGAATACCGGAGTCAAGATCGATGGACGTTTAAGAGTCCGAAGAATCGTCGGAGATGCTACCGGAACCAACCGAGAAGAAATCGGGAACCTATCAGAAGTTCACCGAAGAGATCGTCGGAGGTTCACGGAGATCACCGAGAAGGCTCGGCTACTCATTAAAGTCATCATAAGATCGGGAGCTTGCACGGAGTCCGTTGGAAGAAGTTCGTCGGAAAGCTCGCCGGAACAAGACTCGACGTTTGCGGTTGAAAACTTGCTTAGGATGTTTTTTTTGTTATGTAGTTCACTTGTAATTAGGATTAGGATTAAGAGATAATCCTATATCCTGGTTAGGGGCCAACTGGGCTCAAAGTCAGATTTGGTTTGGGCTAAAATTAAGCCAAACCAGTGAATCGGAGAGCCAGGCGGTGGCACCGCCCAGCACCCGAGAGCTGGGCGGTGACACCTCCTGGGCTGGGCGGTGGCACCGCTTGGCTAGGCGGTGGCACCACTAGCATCAGGAACATAAGAGAATTCAAATTTTTGGAGCCCAAATTTGAATCCTCTTGAGGCCTAGAAATACCCCTCAAGTCTCAGCTGTGAACACAACTTTTTGAGCAGTAATTGTTTGAGAGAAAGGTCTTAGAAAAGTCTTTGCTAGTCTTGTTTTCAATTTGCTAGTGTTCACCTCCTTCTTTCTTGCTGAAAATCTGTAAAAGAGTGAACCGCTTGTAAAAAGTTGTAAGAGGGGTATTTGCCCTTCCATTTCAAGAGATTTGCTAGTGGAAGGTGGGAACCTCATTGAAGAGGAGCCTCGCAAGTGGATGTAGGTCATTTGACTGAACCACTGTAAAATCGGTGTGATTTCTGGTTTGCATTTACTTATTGTCATTTACATTACTGCAAACCATTTGCACTTTAATGCTCTACTTCTTTGTCTCCGTCTTACTTATCTCTTCAAGTTAAAACGCAATCGAAACAGTTTCAAACGAAAACGTTACTTTTATCGTACGAAGTTTTCGAAAGTGTTTAAATCGTCAAAAGTTTATCACACTTTACCGCTACACTAATTCACCCCCCCCCCCCTCTTAGTGCCGTTCCGATCCTAACAATTATCATTAGCCAGACACGAGCTAAATATGAATTTCTTAATGATATAATTATCAACATGAGCAAAATATAAATGTATATATTTTGTAAGCATAAAAAATATACGAATTTGAGATAAAAAGATATTGTATCTATGTATAACTAATGATATACGGTATGAAAGTGCATGTGTTTTCTATGACATGCGTTGTTAGAGTACATAGATATATTACGAAATGCAATACATATATATGTTATGACATACGGTGTGGGAATCTATATATATATTAAGATGTGCGACGTGCGAGTGCACATATATATTATGACGTATTGTGTGCGAAAGTGCATATATATATATATATATTATGATATGTGGTATAGAAGTCTATGAATTTGCTATGTTTCTTTCATGTGCATTTAAGCATTTTTAATTATTTTGATATAAAATTTTACCTCTTTATTTTGCATATGATAAGTTAAAAGGTTATGCTTGCTAAAGAAGTCATATGATGATGTGTTTACCTTTAAATATCTTTCGTCGATGAATTTGAAATCTTATATATGTAAAACAATATATGCTTAGCTAAGTAAAGATATAAAGGCTTATACTTACTTTACAAGTAAATATACTACTGATTTTTCACTATTGACCCTATTTTACTAGTGAAGATACTAGTATCCCACCATAGTGATTGGGCCGGGAAGTGAGCACATGCGAGCAAATATAGACGATGAGCTATAGATATTTGTATGTTTATAACTTTTAAACATGTTGTATGAGTGTGTTTTTCTTTTAGTAAAAGGTTCTGATTATGTGTATGTGTCAAAATCACTATATACATTAGGAATCTTATCATTTTATTTAGTAAATTAGTATATTTTCATTTAAAGATTATCTATTCTTTCTTTACACTCCTAACGATAACAGTAAGAGAATTCGAGAGTAACATCCTATTTTACTCATGCATGTAGGGTTTAGGTGAGATTCAGAATAGAATGTTATTGGATGTTGATGTCTTGGGAGACGAAGTGTGATTGCTGAGTCGACCGACATGGATGTCATAGGGCACACGATAAAATATATGTCTTGAGGTTGTAGGCCATTAAAGACATACTCTATATGGCACTTGATGATCTAGTTACAGAGAGAATTCTTCCTAAGATGATAGCTTATCTTCTCTACCCGAGAGAAACCAACAATCTGTACGAAACATAAGATAAGAGGATAGAAAAACTAGGAAAACTTTAGATAAGTGGAAGAAGCTAACCAACCATACGAAGAAGATAAAAGTTGGTAGGCCACCGAGCTTGACCACTCGGCATCAATCTGATCCTTTGAGATTAATAAAAAGTTAAAAGAGCCATGAGACATATATCTTGTCGACGAATTTGGCGTGATGCATGTTTAGATTCTGCGGCTCGTTATCATGACTGCTTTCTTTCCTATGCTAATGGGTGCAATCTAAAGCTGGTGGGCTGATTCATCAAGCACGAATCTGAAAGATTACATGACGTGGCTTACATCGGGCCTCACCGCATGCTCTCTCGATCGCGCGCTTTCTATGCAGAAGGCGGTCAAGAACGAAACCGCTCTTCTCCCGCCCCATCTTCTCCCCCACGAAGGCTATTTATCCTCTCTAGGAAGTCTGTCTTCTCCCGCTCGTCTCCCTCTTGGTCTTCGAATTCTTTCGGCGAAGGTTATTTCTCGTTGGGCGGCGGAAGGCGATCAAGAACCAAGCCTGTCTTCTGCCCCGCTCGTCTCCCTCTTCGTCTTCTCCCGACCAAGGTTGTTTCTCCTTCTCTCGCGCGCAAGTTGGCTGGCGGAATTCGATCAAGAAGGATCAACAATGAAGCTCTCCGTTCTCCCTGCTCATCTCCCTCTTTGGCTTCGTCTTCGTCTTCGTCTTCCTTTGCCTGCGCCTGCAAGCCTCCTCCGCTGCCTCCTCCGGATCCCTGTCCGAGTGCGATGGCGGCCATGCTAATGGGTCCCATCTAAAGCTGGTGGGATAATTCATCAGGCACGAATCTCAAAGATAACATGACGTTGCTTCTTACATAGGGCCTCACCGCACGCTCTCTCACTCGCACGCTTTCTATGCGGAAGGCGGTCAAGAACGAAACCGCTAACCTCCCCCACGACAGCTATATATCCTCTCTCTCTCTCTGGCGGAAGGTGATCAAGAAGGAAGTCTGTCTTCTCTCGGCGACGATTATTTCTCCTCTCTCGCTCTCCTCTGTCAATCTCGTTGGCTAGCGAAAGGCGATCAAGAACCTAGCCCGTCTTCTCCCCCGCTCGTCTTCGTCTTCTCCCTGCCGAGGTTGTTTCTCCTTCTCTCGCGTGCGCGTTGGCCGGCGGAATTGGATCAAGAATGAAGCTCTCCTTCTCCCCGCTCGTCTCCCTCTTCGGCTTCGTCTTCCAATGCCTGCGCCTGCAAGCCTGCTCCACTAGAATGCTTCCTCCTCCGGATCCCTGTCCGAGTGCGATGGCGGCCATGCGATTTTGCTTGCCCCACTTGGCGAAGTCGCCTCCTCTGTTCTGGCACGCCTACCCTGCCCCGACCTTACAATGCTGCGCGGCCTTCTCCGCCGCCATCGAAGGTCCCGAGGCCGCCTGCCTATGCCTTCTGGTCCATCAGAAAGCATTCTTGGGGAAGCCGATCGACGCTTCACGCCTCTTCTCCCTCCCCGCCGCCTGCGGGAACCCGGTCGACGCCTTCGCCACTGAGATCTGCCAAGATTCTGCTCCTCGTGCATCTCCGACTCCTCCCGCTGCCGCTCCGGCCTCCCGTTTTAACCTCAGGTTAACATTAACAATTTATTTGCCCGCATCTGTAGTTGTCATTCTTGTTTTGGCGATACTGATTGCTCGTTTCTGGAACTCTTGTGCCGAATTGTTTGTGTGCTTTCGGGTTGATTCTAAATCTTGATTCTTAGGTGCTGGTTGCATTTGATGTCTTTTTTGTAGTCGCTGGTCTCTGCTTTCGAGTTCTTTCTTCTTGTGTTCTTCCGTTGGGATCTTGCATGTGTCTTCGAAAACGTACACTGGTTTCTTGGATTCTAGATTCTGCATGGGTTCTTTAATTCGCTACTACACTAGTTTCTTGGTTCCTTCTTTCTTCCGTTTGTTTTTTCAGTTGCATGCATAATCGTCTTCTTTGCTCATGATGTTTCTTTGTTCATGGTATTCGGCTGCATGATCTCGTTGGACACACTCTCTTCATACATTCTAGAGTTTGCATCGTGTCTTGGTTTTCTCGGAGTTTATTGTAGCCATATTAGAAATTTCTAAATGAGTAACTTCTTCGGCGTAATCATTCAGGAGGACCACAATCGATGTATCATTTGGGTCGACCCTCTTTATTTCTTTGCGCCGTCATTTATGAGCAAACTCATTATAAGTTTCATTGATTTCTTTCTCATATTATTTTTTTGAAGAATTATCATACCAGTTTTGTGTTGGTTTTACATTGGATACACATGAATGTTGATTCTACTCGAACTTTATTTTCATCGTAAATCGCATTATTCGTTTTGAGTTTGACAAACATATAAGCAAGTGGAATTCTTTTTTGGAGTTGATTTGAGATGGAGCATCAAGTAAGGGCCTAGCTCGGGCTGTGAGCTTTTCTTTCTTTTTTTTTCCTTTACCAGACCCGGGTTGTGGGTAAAGAAATCGGTTGAGCCTCCCCTTGGGTAGGCTCACGGAGGGTTTTTTCACCCTAACTTTTCTGGTTAGGGTTTTTCCCTCCAACGAGGTTTTGCCTTGATCTATTATTCGATCGAGGATTTCCTCGGATTAAAAATTGCATATTACAAATAATATGGATCGAAAGAAATTCTATCATTTGAATACAAATATTGTGGCTTCCTAATGAATTCATTATATAGAAATAAATATTTTCTAAACATATGAGATGTCTAAAGTATTTAGAGTCGACTTCTTAAAGCATGAAAAATGGCTTGAATATATGTAATAATATATTTATCATTTGAAAATTATTTTCTGTGATCTATGGCTATGGTTACTTCTAATTTGTACAAAAAAAAAAAAATACAAATTCCTTATCTTACCAAAGAAAAATATTTTCTTGCAACAATAACTTTAACTATTATTTGGCGAAGCAAGTTTAAACTTTAATACTAATCTAAGATGCCATCCACCTTCAACAACATGATCATCTACCCATGAAGAATTAATAGTTAAAGTCAACTAAGAACTCTCATGCATACCTTGTGTATCCCATATCTATCCGGTGCTACTTGCGCATCCATTTTACATGACAAACTTTCAACAGGAGAACGACGAAAACTAAAAATTTAAGATAGACACGTCCGTCCGTTAAACAATAAAATCAACCATAACTATTTAATTTGGTAGAATAAGGTTACAACTTTGACAAGCAAATCATTCCCTAAGAAAAGAATGTGTTCCCTCCCCTCCATGTCACGGGCTTAGTTGGAATTGCCTAAGTCGGGTGGCACTCTTGCGGTAAAAACACGAACTTAGCTTGCATTGCCTAAGTCGCGAGGCATCCTTGCGGCAAAGACGCTAACTTAGCTTGTGTTGCCTAAGTCACTCTTCGCACTTGTGATTTGCGTCCGTAAATATTAGCCCACTTGCAACCTCTTGCAGGTCCCGAAGGACCTGTAAAAGAGAAAGTTGATTAGTTCGAAAAATGAACGACGGATAAGTCCCGACGTCTCGCGAAAAGGGGAAGCTTTACAAGCAATTCAGCGAGCACCTTGGGTGCACAAGAGAAAAGAGAGAGGGGGAAAACAAGGACTTTAGAAGGTTGAACGAATAGCTACAAGTCCACAAACAGCTGCTCACTGGTTGTCGGGCACGATAACAAGTTTCCGTCAAGGTAACGTGCGAACTTGCGAAAGATTATTCAATGCCCGACACTATACCAAAGCCCCATCCCCCATGGTGCCACCCGGGGGGTTCTAGGGTGCTGAGATGGCTGACGTTTCGTGTGCAGCAGAGGGCTAAAAAAAATAGCTCGTGGCACGTGAAAACGGAGCTGTTTTGCTCGGTTCGATGAGCGATCGCACTGTAGCAATGCAACTTGTTCGAACTTATATTTTTACAAGTAAAAGGACTTAAAACCAAACCAAAACATGCTGTCAAACAG
>NC_088331.1:29395000-29435000 GCF_036884655.1 Musa acuminata AAA Group | reverse complement strand
AGTATAGTTTGACTTGTTATACTATACTTAACATAAATACTAATGCTTATGCATTCTCAATCAATATTTCATAAAATTCTAAGAATGATATTTTTTGAAAATATGTACTTCAAACTAAAAAGCTGAAAATATGAGCATGCCATTTATAAATTTTATGAAGCATAGATATCACAAACAATATCACTAAGTTAGGGTAACATATACATATTATTTGTGCTTCTATTAACATACTAGTAATAGTTCAAAGTGTATGAGAATCAGACACTGAATATATTTCATCCTATACAGTTTGAAAATAAATCAGAAGAAGTGTATGATGCAAAATTAGAATAAACTAAAGGGCACAACATATATATCCTCGTATGTAGTTTGAAAATAAATCAGAAGAACTACATTATACAAAATTAGAAGAAACTGAAGATCCTTTATCAATTGAAAATGGGAAAGAAATATCATCAAGTGTGATGCATTTTTCTACGATTGAAGAAGTCAAGATCAAACAAGATTTAGACAATATGGATAATATTGATTTTATTAGTGCAGATGATTTTATTTTCATCGTAAGCGTAAAATTCTTTGTTCAGCCTAAAGAAAAAAAAAAATTTTAAGTCGCTTATTAAAGATTCGAAAGATGTCACAAATATGATTTCAAGATCATCATTATCTAATAACTAGTAGTTATAAGGACTAATGAATATTCTATGATAAAAAAAAAAGATTTCTATACTAATGATTATGTTGATCAAATTGATTTCATATTTGGAGATTGGTTCAAGAAATCTGATAAGATTGATTTAGACAAATCAAAGTTTTACAGTTGATCAAGATAGATAAGTAGATCAATGTATCATCGGGTCTGTTGGGCTGACAGCCCATATTCAGCCCATGTGGGCTTTCTCAGCCCACAGCCCCCACCCCTTCTTAACCTAACCCTAGATCAATATAAGGGGGTGTGGTGGCTGCATTTAGGCACAACGGAGGTGGCTGCGTTTTTGGGTAGAAAAGGGCAGCAACATTGAGAGCTTTGCAGTAGCAAAGAGGAGAAGAAAAAGACAGAAAAATAAGAGAAAGAAAAGGAAGAAAACAAGTACAATGCAGAGAGACAGTTCTCAATCATCTAGCAGTGTTCTCATCTCAGGTTAGATCAAATCTACAGTAGACTCTTATTGTAATTACTTGGGGAGGTATTAGATATTGTGGATAGTGACGTGATCCTTGTATCCCAGTTATTCTCTTGTCGTCGTTACTAGGGTTTAGGGCAAGAGATTGAGATTTGTATATTCATTATTCTCATAGTGGATTATCTCTAGTTTGCCCCTTGGTTTTTCCCCTTCATATTGGAGGGGTTTTCCATGTATATCTTGGTGTTCAATTTGATTGTGATTTTATTTAATTCCGCTGCATATCGTGGCCTGCTAGTATTTGTTCATATATAAAAGTTATTCCGCTTTATATCCCCATTAACTGGTATTAGAGCAAGGGTTTTGGTTTTAATTTTTGTATTTGAACATGGAGGCCAGTAGTGTTTCTCGCATGATCAGTTTAAATGGAAACAATTGGATGATATGGAAACCAAGAATGAAAGATTTCTTGTATTGCAAAGATTTGTATGGACCTTTGCAGGGGGATAGTGCAAAACCCACAACTATGACAGATGATGAGTGAAAGAGGTTAGATTGAAAAACAATTGGGTTTATTCGACAGTGGCTTGATGATAGTGTCTTTTACCATGTTTCTACTGAAATTTCTACATATTCTCTTTGGAAAAAGTTGGAAAGACTCTATGAAAGAAAAACAACTAGCAACAAAGCTTTTTTGATTAGAAAACTTGTGAACCTAAAATATTGAGATGGTGCTTCTATTGCTGAGCATTTGAATGAAATGCAAAGTATTACTAACCAGTTATCCTCTATGAAAATGTCTCTTGATGATGAGTTGTAGGGATTGTTATTTCTCAGTTCATTACTAACCAGTTAACAAGCAGTTTGTTGAATGAGGAGTTGAGAAAAAAAAGTTCAGCAACATCTCAGAATGATTCACAAGCAATTATCTCAAAGAACAGAGGAAGATCAAAGTCTAGAAATAGTTCACTTATGAGTAGGAACAAGTCAAAGATCAAGAAAAGATATTGTTTGTTATAACTGTGGTGAGAAAGGACATTACAAGAACCAATGTAAGCAACCTAAGAAGAGCAAGAAAAAGGGAAAAGAAGTGGAGTCTATAGAGTCAAAAGATAATATCACAACTACAGTGCGGGGTGGTGATTATTTGATTTTGTCTCATTCTGATGATATTTTTTCTTGTGTGTGTCAAGATCTTGAGTGGGTGATTAACACATATACTTCTTATCATGCTATATCACGGAGGGAGTTTTTTGCTACATACAGATCTGGAAATTTTGGTGTTGTCAAGATGGGCAACTATGGCACAGCAGACATCATAGGCATAGGTGATATCCATTTAAAGACCAACCTTGGTTGTAAGTTGGTGCTTAAGGATGTAAGGCATGTGGTTGACTTGAGGCTGAATTTAATTTCAGTTGGAAGGCTAGATGATGAAGACTATGATAGCAGGTTTCACAAAGGGCACTGGAAACTCAGTAAGGGTTCTCTTGTTATAGCTAATGGAAAGAAATGTCATACTTTGTACATGTTGTAGGCTAAAGCTTATAGTGAGCAGTTAAATACTACATAAAAAGACTTCAGCATGGAGTTGTGGCATAGGCGACTGGGACACATGAGCGAGAAGGGACTGCAAGCTCTTTCTAAGAGAGAGGTATTACCAGACCTCAGAGGTATACATTTGAGCCCTTGTATTGATTGTTTAGCAGGAAAACAACATATAGTTTCATTTGCTAGTCCTACTTTGTCTAGAAAAATGGATGCCTTAGATCATGTTTATACAGATGTATGTGGTCTTTTGAGGACAAAAACTCCTAGTGGATTTGTTGATGTTCTTGGTATAAGTGGTGCACTTTATTTTGTCACTTTTATAGATGATTTTTCCAGAAAAGTTTGGGCCTATGTTTTGAAGACCAAAGATCAGATTATTAATGTCTTCAAAGAGTTTTATGCCAGGGTTGAAAGGGAGACATAAAGACAATTGAAATGCATAAGATCAGATAATGGTTGTGAGTATACATGATTATATAATAATTATTGCAGGTTATATGGGATCCAACATGAGATGACAGTTCCTGGTACACCTCATCATAATGATATTACAGAGAGGATGAACCGCACCATTATGGAAAAGATCAGATGTATGCTTTCACAGGCCAAGCTACCCAAAAGGTTTTGGGATGAGGCTTTGAGAACTACAGTTGATGTGATCAACTTATCACCATGTACAACCCTAGATGGTGATGTTGCAGAGCATGTATGGTTAGGGAAAGATGTTTTCTATAGGCATTTAAGAGTGTTTGGTTGTCATGCATTTGCATATATTCCAGACAATGAGAGATCCAAGCTGGATGATAAGTCTAAAGAATATATTTTTCTTGGCTACTCATATGATTATTTTGGTTACAGGCTTTGGGATCCAGAAAAGCAGAAGGTGTTTAGAAGCAGAGACGTAGTCTTCTTTGAGGATCAAACTTTTGAAGATTTGAAGAAGAAGGCACCAGCCAATACTTTTGCAAAAGGATTAGCAGATTATAATCTAATTACTCCTCCAGTCTATTAGGGTGATGGGGGAGATGTGCAGGAAGATAGTGTAAAGCATGATGTTAATCTACCTATAGGACATGTTGAGCAAGAAGAAGTTGGAGAGCAACTTCCCGCAGAACCTCAATTGAGAAGATCATCTAGACAACATCGACCTTCCAAAAGATACTCTACAGATGAGTATGTGATGTTTACTGATACAGGTGAACTAGAGAGTTACCAGGAAGCAGTTGAAAGTGAGCAGAAAGAGAAGTGGTTAATTGCTATGCAGAAAGAGATGGATGCTCTTCAGAAGAACCATACTTATGATTTGGTGCTACTACCAAATGGAATAAAGGCATTGAAGAACAAGTGGGTTTTCAGGTTGAAGACTCAAGAATATTATTCTCAACCAAAGTACAAAGCTAGATTAGTTGTGAAAGGCTTTGGTCAAAAGAAAAGTATTGACTTTGAAGAGATTTTTTCTCCTGTTGTTAAAATGTCTTCTATTCGTGTTGCTCTTAGTATTGCTGCTAGCCAGGACTTGGAGGTTGAGCAGTTAGATGTGAAGACAGCTTTCCTTCATGGGGATTTGGAGGAGGAAATTTATATGGAGCAACCAGAAGGCTTCAAAGTCAAAGGTAAAGAGAACTTTGTCTACAAATTGAAGAAGATCTTGTATGGGCTAAAGCAAGCTCCAAGACAGTGGTATAGAAAGTTTGATTTATTTATGACAGAAAATGGATACAAAAGAACAGTTTCAGATCATTGTGTATACATCAAATGGTTTAGTGAGAATTTTATTATTCTCTTACTTTATGTTGTTGACATGCTTATTCTTGGAAAAGATATGTCTAAAATTGACAGATTGAAGAAAGAGCTAAGTGAATCTTTTGCAATGAAGGACATAGGGCCAGCAAAGCAAATACTAGGAATACAGATTTTCCGTGATACGAAAAATAAGAAGATTTGGTTGTCACAGGAGAAATACATCGAGAAGGTATTGGAAAGATTCAGTGTGAGCAATGCAAAACTGATTAGTTCTCCTCTTGCAGGTCACTTCAATTGTTGGAAATTTAATGTATGCAATGGTATGTACGAGGCTAGACATCGCATATGCAATTGGTGTTACTAGCAGGTTTCTTGCAAATCCAAGCAAAGAGCACTAGGCAGTAGTGAAGTAGATTTTTAGATATCTCAGAGGGAGCTATATGGTTTGTTTAAGCTTTGGAGGTGGACCGCATGTGTTAACAGGTTACACAGATGCAGATATGCTAAGAGATATATATACGAGAAAATCTACTTCAGGTTATGTACTTACTTTTGCAGGGAGAGCTATGTCATGGCAATCCAGGTTACAAAGGTGTATTACTCTCTCCACCACAAAAGCAGAATATATTGTTGCTAGAGAGGTATGCAAAGAAACGATATGGATGAAAGAATTCTTACAAGAATTGGGGCTGAAACAAGAAAATTATATGGTGCATTGTGACAGCCAAAGTGTCATCCATTTGTGTAAGAACTCAATGTTTCATTCCAAGTCAAAGCATATAGATGTCAGATACCACTAGATTCAAAACGTATTTGAAGAGAAGTAGTTGTAGCTTCATATCAAACAAGATTTAGGCAATATGGATAATATTGATTTTCTTAGTGCAGATGATTTTATTTTCATTGTAAGCGTAAAAGTCTTTGTTCAGCCTAAAGAAAAAAAAAAAATTTAAGTCGCTTATTAAAGATTCGAAAGATGTCATAAATATGATTTCAAGATCATCATTATCTAATAACTAGTAGTTATAAGGACTAATGAATATTCTATGATAAAAAAAAATAGATTTCTATACTAATGATTATGTTGATCAAATTGAATTCATATTTGGAGATTGGTTCAAGAAATCTGATAAGATTGATTTAGACAAATCAGAGTTTTACAGTTGATCAAGATAAATAAGGTAGATCAATATATCATCGGGTCTGTTGGGCTGACAGCCCATATTCAGCCCATGTGGGCTTTATCAGCCCACAGCCCCCACCCCTTCTTAACCTAACCCTAGATCAATATAAGGGGGGTGTGGTGGCTGCATTTAGGCACAACGGAGGTGGCTACGTTTTTGGGCAAAAAAGGGCAGCAACGTGGAGAGTTTTGCAGTAGCAAATAGGAGAAGAAAAAGGTAGAAAAACAAGAGAAAGAAAGGGAAGAAAATAAGGACAACGTAAAAAGATTGTTCTTAATCATCTAGCAGTGTTCTCATCTCCGGTTAGATCAAATCTATAGTAGACTCTTGCTGTGATTACTTGGGGAGGTTTTAGATATTGTGGACAGTAACATGATCCTTGTATCCCAATTATTGTCTTGTGATTGTTGCTAGGGTTTAGGGCAAAAGATTGAGATTTGTATATTTATTATTCTCATAGTGGATTATCTCTAGTTTGCCCCGTAGTTTTTACCCTTCATATTGGAGGGGTTTACCACATATATCTTGGTGTTGTAGTTGATTGTGATTTCATTTAATTTCGCTGCATATCATGACCTACTAGTATTTTTTCATATACAAATGTTATTCCGCTTTATATCCCTATCAGGGTCGACCCTCTTTATTTCTTTGCCCCGTCATTTATGAGCAAACTCATTATAATTTTCATTGATTTCTTTCTCATATTATTTTTTTGAAGAATTTTCATACCAATTTTGTGTTGGTTTTACATTGGATACACATGGATGTTGATGCTACTTGAACTTTATTTTCATCATAAATCGCATTATTCGTTTTGAGTTTGACAAACATATATGCAAGAGGAATTCTTATTCAGAGTTGATTTGAGATGGAGCATAAAGTAAGGGCCTAGCTCGGGCTGTGAGCTTTTCTTTCTTTTTTTTCCTTTGCCAGACCCGGGTTGTGGGTAAAGAAATCGATTGAGCCTCCCCTTGAGTAGGCTCATGGAGGGTTTTTTCACCCTAACTTTTCTGGTTAGAGTTTTTCCCTCCAACGAGGTTTTGCCTTGATCTATTATTCGATCGAGGATTTCCTCGGATTAAAAATTACATATTGCAAATAATATGGATCGAAAGAAATTCTATCATTTGAATAAAAATATTGTGGATTCCAAATGCATTCATTATATAGAAATAAATATTTTCTAAACATATGAGATGTCTCAAGTATTTAGAGTCGACTTCTTAAAGAATGAAAAATGGCTTGAATATATGTAATAATATATTTATCATTTAAAAATTATTTTCTGTGATCTATGGCTATGGTTACTTCTAATTTGTACAAAAAAAAAACACAAATTCCTTATCCTACCAAAGCAAAATATTTTCTTACAACAATAATTTTAACTATTATTTGGCGAAGCAAGTTTAAACTTTAATACTAATCTAAGATGCCATCCACCTTCAAAAATATGATCATCTACCCATGAAGAATTAATAGTTAAAGTCAACTAAGAACTCTCATGCATACCTTGTGTATCCCATACCTATCTAGTGCTACTTGCGAATCCATTTTACACAACAAATATTCAATAGGAGAACGAGGAAAACTAAAAATTTAAGATAAACACGTTCGTTCATTAAACAATAAAACCAACCACAACTATGTAATTTGGTAGAATAAGGTTACAACTTTGATAAGGAAATCATTCCCAAAGCAAAGTATGTGTTCCCCTTCATGTCACGGGCTTAGTTGGAATTGCCTAAGTCGTGAGGCACCCTTGCAGTAAAAACACAAACATAGCTTGCGTTGCCTAAGTAGCTAGGTACCCTTACGACAAAGATGCTAACTTAGCTTGCATTGCCTAAGTCACCAATTTTTTAATAATTCACTCTATAAACAAATGAATTAGTTAATATCTATTATACCATTATATGATTATGAAAAATTTGTTTTCTCACTATTGGGACTAACTAAACTATCCTCATAATTTAACAACCAACAACTTAAAGAAAGGGCTATGACTATCTGAATTTATAAATCTCATATCATGGTGTACGGAGGTGGTATTTTTTCAATTCCAAATATCACAAAATTATAAGAGAATTTTTTTAAAATATTTCAAAAGAACAAAGCCTAATCATATTCTTCAAGGGTCAATTCAACTCGAATAGAATCCCTTCTCAGAAAATTAGAGATTCTTACTACCTTAAATTTGGAAAGTAATAACTCTATGCACCAATCTTAGATTAAACATATACTCAAGCCTTTAGAATCATAAAATATTTATATAAAATATATCCAAAAATTAAAGATAAATTTGAAGTCTAGATTACTCAAAAGCAGATGAAAATATCAACCTATAAAGTATAAAACTGAAACCCTAAGTATAGTAAGGAAAGAGTTGGGTTTTTTCTTACCTCAATCTTCCTTAGAACTTGGGTTTCTTGACCACTGTAAGAAAAGTTGAGAGAATAGCTGAAGAAAGAAAGAAAAGGTCATGAGTTATTAGGTTAGTAAAGAGAATGAGGTCAAATAAGGTAGAGGTGCTTAAAAGTTATCTTGAAGTTAACGGTTCATTCCCATTTGACCTTATTTCATGGTTTGTTTTTTCATTTATTAATATAATTTTAATATTGTAGCAACTTCAATTGAGTTTAATTTAATTTGACAAAGATGATATTTTTGGTCTAAACTCATCTTTTTATCTCACTTAAGCATCTCAACATTTGGTATAATACTCCTATTTGATTTTTGTCGCCATTAATTTTTTTATTACTCCATCCATACCTAAGTAACTTATGATAAATAATGTTTAAAAGTTAAACTTTCTAATGTTAATCATAGTCAAACTAATTTAAGCCTTGAGATTCACTAAAAGCCGATTAAAATTCAACCACCACTTCTAGTCACAATTTGCATGATTATTATCATAACATTTTCTCATATTCAAGTTCGCTTGTATAATTTGATGTGTTATACTATACTTAACATAAATACTAATGCTTATGCATTCTCAATCAATATTTCATAAAATTCTAAGAATGATATTTTTTGAAAATATGTACTTCAAACTAAAAAGCTAAAAATATGAGCATGTCATTTATAAATTTTATGAAGCATAGATATCACAAACAATATCACTAAGTGAGGGTAACATATACATATTATTTGTGCCTCTATTAACATACTAGTAATAGTTTAAAGTGTATGAGAATCATACACTAAATATATTTCATCCTATATAGTTTGAAAATAAATCAGAAGAAGTGTATGATGGAAAATTAGAATAAACTGAAGGGCACAACATATATATCCTCGTATGTAGTTTGAAAATAAATCAGAAGAACTACATGAAGCAAAATTAGAAGAAACTGAAGATCCTTTATCAATTGAAAATGGGAAAGAAATATCATCACGTGTGATGCATTTTTCTACAATTGAAGAAGTAAAGATCAAACAAGATTTAGACAATATGGATAATATTGATTTTATTAGTGCAGATGATTTTATTTTCATCATAAGCGTAAAAGTCTTTGTTCAGCCTAAAGAAAAAAAAAATTTAAAGTCGCTTATTAAAGATTCGAAATATGTCACAAATATGATTTCAAGATCATCATTATATAATAACTAGTAGTTATAAGGACTGATGAATATTTTATGATAAAAAAAAAGATTGATTTCTATACTAATGATTATGTTGATCAAATTGATTTCATATTTGGAGATTGGTTCAAGAAATCTGATAAGATTGGTTTAGACAAATCGGAGTTTTACAGTTGATCAAGATAGATAAGGTAGATCAAACATATGGTTTGGTATTATGGATTGCATGGCTTATAATTACGAAAATCTAGAAAACACTAAACGCAGCAACAATAACGAAGGAGATTACATCAAGTTTTAAGACTTTTTACAATATTTATTTTTATAAAGTTTAATTTAGGGGGGGCTACAGGAATATTAAATCAAACTTTATGATTAGATAGGATTTTAGTTTAGAAAGTCAAGTCAAGATAGGAGTTCGTATCATCGTTGAAGTCAAAGTCTTAAGGTTACCTCTCTATAAATAAGGACGCATGCAATGCTTTAGGAATACAACAAAGAGAAAAGATAAATTAAAGCAAAGGCTTAGAGATTCTGAGATATTATAAAGTTTTAATATTCAATATGAGCTTTTTGTTTCGAAGTATCCTCTATTCTACTTGATTCTTTTTTATGATTTCTAACAAGTGAGAGAGTAGAGGGTGCCTGGTTTTATAGTGCTAGAATCTTATAGACATTAAATTATAATAAGAAAATCAATAGAAGTATAAATAAATTATATATATTACCCTTACTTAGTGATATAATTTGCTATATCCATATTTCATAATTATGATAAATGACATTCTCATGTTTTCGACTTTTATAGTTGAAGTACCTCATTTTCAAAAATATTATTTTTTGTATTCTAAGAAATGTTGGTTGAGCATGCATAAGAATCAATGTTTGGTTGATTAAAAATTGCATATTGAAAATAATATGGATCGAAAGAAATTATATCATTTGAATACAAATATTGTGGCTTCCTAATGCATTCATTATATAGAAAACATATGAGATGTCTCAAGTATTTAGAGTCGACTTCTTAAAGCATGAAAAATGGCTTGAATATATGTAATAATATATTTATCATTTGAAAATTATTTTCTGTGATCTATGGCTATGGTTACTTCTAATTTGTACAAAAAAAAAAAAATACAAATTCCTTATCCTACCAAAGCAAAATATTTTCTTGCAACAATAACTTTAACTATTATTTGGCGAAGCAAGTTTAAACTTTAATACTAATCTAAGATGCCATCCACCTTCAAAAACATGATCATCTACCCATGAAGAATTAATAGTTAAAGTCAACTAAGAACTCTCATGCATACCTTGTGTATCCCATACCTATCTAGTGCTACTTGCGAATCCATTTTACACAACAAATATTCAATAGGAGAACGAGGAAAACTAAAAATTTAAGATAAACACGTTCGTTCATTAAACAATAAAACCAACCACAACTATGTAATTTGGTAGAATAAGGTTACAACTTTGATAAGGAAATCATTCCCAAAGCAAAGTATGTGTTCCCCTCCATGTCACGGGCTTAGTTGGAATTGCCTAAGTCGTGAGGCACCCTTGCGGTAAAGACACGAACATAGCTTGCGTTGCCTAAGTAGCGAGGCACCCTTACGACTAAGATGCTAACTTAGCTTACATTGCCTAAGTCACTAATTTTTTAATAATTCACTCTATAAACAAATGAATTAGTTAATATCTATTATACTATTATATGATTATGAAGAATTTGTTTTCTCACTATTCAAACTGACTAAACTATCCTCATAATTTAACTACCAACAACTTAAAGAAAGGGCTATGACTATCTGAATTTATAAATCTCATATCATGGTGTACGGAGGTGGTATTTTTTCAATTCCAAATATCACAAAATTATAAGAGAATTTTTTTAAAATATTTCAAAAGAACAAAGCCTAATCATATTCTTCAAGGGTCAATTCAACTCGAATAGAATCCCTTATCAGAAAATTAAGGATTCTTACTATCTTAAATTTGGAAAGTAATAACTCTATGCACCAATCTTAGATTAAACATATACTCAAGCCTTTAGAATCATAAAATATTTATATAAAATATATCCAAAAATTAAAGATAAATTTGAAGTCTAGATTACTCAAAAGCAGTTGAACATATCAACCTATAATGTATACAACTGAAACCCTAAGTATAGTAAGGGAAGATTTGGGGTTTTTCTTATCTCAATCTTCCTTAGAACTTGGGTTTCTTGGCCCCCTTAAGAAAAGTTGAGAGAATAGCTAAAGAAAGAAAGAAAAGGTCATGAGTTATTAGGTTAGTAAAGAGAATGAGGTCAAATAAGGTAGAGGTGCTTAAAAGTTATCTTGAAGTTAATGGTTCAATCCCATTTGACCTGATTTCATGATTTTTTTTTTCATTTACTAGTATAATTTTAATATTGTAGCAACTTCAATTGAGTTTAATTTAATTTGACAAAGATGATATTTTTGGTCTAAAATCATCTTTTTATCTCACTTAAGCATCTCAACATTTGGTATAATACTCCTATTTGATTTTCATCGCCATTAATTTTTTTATTACTCCATCCATACCTAAGTAGCTTATGATAAATAATGTTTAAAAGTTAAACTTTCTAATGTTAATCATAGTCAAACAAATTTAAGCCTTGAGATTCACTAAAAGCCGATTAAAATTCAATCGCCACTTCTAGTCACAATTTGCATGATTATTACCATAACATATTCTCGTATTCAAGTTCGCTAGTATAGTTTGACTTGTTATACTATACTTAACATAAATACTAATGCTTATGCATTCTCAATCAATATTTCATAAAATTCTAAGAATGTTATTTTTTGAAAATATGTATTTCAAACTAAAAAGCTGAAAATATGAGCATGTCATTTATAAATTTTATGAAGCATAGATATCACAAACAATATCACTAAGTGAGGGTAACATATACATATTATTTGTGCTTCTATTAACATAATAGTAATAGTTCAAAGTGTATGAGAATCAGACACTAATATATTTCATCCTATACAGTTTGAAAATAAATCAGAAGAAGTGTATGATGGAAAATTAGAATAAACTGAAGGGCACAACATATATATCCTCGTATATAGTTTGAAAATAAATCAGAAGAACTACATTATGCAAAATTAGAAGAAACTGAAGATCCTTTATCAATTGAAAATAGGAAAGAAATATTATCAAGTGTGATGCATTTTTCTACGATTGAAGATGTCAAGATTAAACAAGATTTAGACAATATGGATAATATTGATTTTATTAGTGCTTATGATTTTATTTTCATCGTAAGCGTAAAAGTCTTTGTTCAGCCTAAAGAAAAAAAAAAATTTTAAGTCACTTATTAAAGATTCGATAGATGTCACAAATATGATTTCAAGATCATCATTATCTAATAACTAGTAGTTATAAGGACCGATGAATATTTTATAATAAAAAAAGAGATTTCTATACTAATGATTATGTTGATCAAATTGATTTCATATTTGGAGATTGGTTCAAGAAATCTCATAAGATTGGTTTAGACAAATCAGAGTTTTACAGTTGATCAAGATAGATAAGGTAGATCAATATATCATCGGGTCTGTTGGGCTGATAGCCCATATTCAGCCCACAACCCACACCCCCTCTTAACCTAACCCTAGATCAATATAAGGGGGCTATGGTGGTTGCATTTAGGCACAACGGAGGTGGCTGCGTTTTTGGGCAGAAAAGAGCAGCAACGTGGAGATCTTTGCAGTAGCAAAGAGGAGAACAAAAAGGCAGAAAAACAAGAGAAAGAAAGGGAAGAAAACAAGGACAACGCAGAGAGACTATTCTCAATCATCTAGCAGTATTCTCATATCTGGTTAGATCAAATCTACAGTAGACTCTTACTATGATTACTTGGGGAGGTTTTAGATATTGTGAACAATGACGTGATCCTTGTATCCTAGTTATTCTCTTGTGAATGCTACTAGGGTTTAGGGCAAGAGATTGTGATTTGTATATTCATTATTCTCATAGTGGATTATCTTTAATTTGCCCCGTGGTTTTTACCCTTCATATTGGAAGGGTTTTTCACGTATATCTTGGTATTCTATTTTATTGTGATTTCATTTAATTTTGCTGCATATCATGGCCTACTAGTATTTGTTCATATACAAAAGTTATTCCACTTTATATCCCCATCAACTGGTATCAAAGCAAGGGTTTTGGTTTTAATTTTTGTATTTGAACATGGAGGCTAGTAATGTTTCTCGCATGATTAGTTTAAATGGAAACAATTGGATGATATGGAAACCAAGAATGGAAGATCTCTTGTATTGCAAAGATTTGTATAGACCTTTGCAGGGGGATAGTGCAAAACCCACAACTATGACAGATGATGAGTGTAAGAGGTTAGATCGAAAAACAATTGGGTTTATTCGACAATGGCTTGATGATAGTGTCTTTCACCATGTTTCTATTGAAATTTCTACATATTCTCTTTGGAAAAAGTTGGAAAGTTTCTATGAAAGAAAAACAGCTGGCAACAAAGCTTTTTTGCTCAGAAAACTTATGAACCTAAAATATAGAGAGGGTGCTTCTATTGTTGAACATTTGAATGAAATGCAAAGTATTACTAACCAGTTATCCTCTATGAAAATGTCACTTGATGATGAGTTGTAGGCATTGTTTCTTCTCAGTTCATTACCAGACAATTGGGAGACACTAGTGGTTTCTCTCAGTAATTCTGCGCTAGATTATCACGGCCTTAGTTGGAATTGCCTATGGCGTGAGGCACCATTGCGCCCAAGATGTGAACTTAGCTTGCGTTGCCTAAGTCGCGCTTCGCCCTTGCGATATTGCTCCGCAAAGATCAGCCTACTTGCAACCTCTCGTAGGTCCCAAAGGACCTGTAAAAGAGAAAGTTGATTAGTTCGAAAGAACAAGCAACGGACAAGTCTCGAAATCTCACGAAAACGGGACGCTTTACAAGCAATTCAGCGAGCACCTTGCGTGCACAAGAGAAAAGGGGGAGAGGGGGAAAACAAGGGCTTTAGAAGGTTGAACGAACAGCTGCAAGCCCATAAACAGCTGCTCACCGAGTCCCGGGCACGACAACAAGTTCCCATCAAGGCAACGTGTGAACTTGCGAATGAGTATTCAACGCCCGGTACTATACCAAAGGCCCATCTAGTCCTGTGCCACCCGGGGGGTTCAAAGGGGCTGAGATGGCTAACGTTTTAGTGAGCAGAGGCAGATTCCAAACATCAGCCCGCAGCACGCGAAAACGGAGCTGTTTTGGGCTGTTTTAGGGCTGTTTTGCTCGGTTCGGTGAGCGGTCGCTTTGTAACGCTGCAGCTTGTTCGAACTTACATTTTTACAAGCAAAATGACTCAAAACCAAGGCAAAATATGCTGCCAAATAACTGTACATGTAGATGAGAGCGACGAACGGTTCGTTGAACGAAGTTGTTGCGGGTGCGTGATGACCGTTCGTGACATTCTCCCCCACTTAAACTATTGACGCCCTCGTCGACGCTTATTGGTAGTTGTTGATGATCTTTTCTTCATGTCGTAGGGCGTCTTTAGGCTTCCAACTGGCTTCAGTTCAGGGAAGCTTTTGCCACTTCACCAAGTACTCTGTTTGCTTAGCTCCGTTGGGTAGCTTTATCTTGCGGTCCGCCAGAATGGTTTCAACTCGCTTCTCGTAGGAGGCTGTGATGGGAGGAAGCCGAGTTGGAATACTTTGGGAAGCATCTTGCGGATCTGAGTGGTAGGCTTTTAGGTTGCTGGCGTGAAGAACGTTGTGAATTTTGAACCACGCTGACAGTTGCAACTTGTAAGAGACGTTGCCTACCCTGCTGATAATTGGGAAGGGCCCTTCATACTTGCGCACCAATCCTTTGTGGACTTTGTTCCTAAAGAATTGGAGTGATGCTGGTTGGAGCTTTACCAACACCAAATCGCCAACTTTGAACTCTTGCAGTCGCCTTCCCAAGTCTGCCCACTTCTTCATCCTTTTTGCCGCCTTCTCCAAGTAAGCCCACGCAATATCTGCATTTTGATGCCACTCCTTTGCGAAATGGTAGGCTGACGGACTACTCTCAGTATACCCAATGGCCATGGTGTGCGGAGTCGACGGTTGTTGTCCGGTAATGATCTCGAAGGAGCTATTGTTGGATGTAGAGCTCCGCTGCAAGTTGTAGGAGAATTGGGCAATGTCCAATAGTTTCACCCAATCTCGTTGGTTGGCACTCACGTAGTGCCAAAGATATTGCTCCAAGAGCGAGTTTATCCTTTCAGTCTGGCCATCCATCTAGGGGTGGAGGCTTGTAGAGAAGTATAACTTTGACCCCAACAATTTAAATAGCTCGGTCCAGAATCGTCCCAAGAACAGAGCGTCTCGATCACTAATGATATTGTGCGGGACTCCCCAATACTTCACCACATCCTTCATCATCAGCTTGGCTGCCTCCTCTACTGAATAGTGTAGGGGAGCAGCAATGAAAGTTGCATACTTTGAAAACTGATCGACCACCACGAGTATCGATCTGAGTCTCCCTACAAGTGGCAAGCTTGATATGAAGTCCAATGAAATGCTCTCCCACGGTCTTTCTGGTACGGGCAACGGCTCCAAAAGTCCCATCGGCTTTCATTGCTCCACCTTGTCTTGTTGGCAGGTAAGGCATGTTCAAACATATTCTTCCACATCAGTCCCCATCTTCGGCCAGTAGAAGGCCCTCTCCACAAGAGCCAACATTCTGTGAATGCCTGGGTATCCAGCCCAAAGGGAATCATGACACTCTTTTAAGAGTTCATACCTCAAATTGTCTACTCGGGAAACATAAACCCTATTCCCTTTTGTGTAAACGAGTCCATCCTGGACCCAAAATCGTTGTGCCTTGCCTTGTTTAATGAGTTGCATCAGGATAACTGCTTGGGGGTCACTATACAGTCCGTCCCTGATCCTGGAAAGGAAGTTGGAGTGCAACTGACTTGCTTGGCCTCCACCCTCCAATTGCACGGCATTCACACGCTCCACTTTCCGACTCAATGCATCAGCCATGACATTTGCCTTCTCAGGCTTATACTCCATTGCCATATCAAATTCAGCTAGGAAGTCCTGCCAACATGCCTGCTTTGGGGAGAGCTTCTTTTGAGTTTGGAAATAACTTAGAGCGATGTTGTCCATCCTCAACACAAATCGCAATCCAAGGAGATAGTGTCGCCAAACTCGTAGACAGTGGATCACCATTGTCATCTCCTTCTCATGCACTGGATACCGCTGCTCGGTCTCGTTGAGTTTGCGGCTCTTGTAGGCCACCGGATGACCCTCCTGCATGAGTACTCCCCCAATAGCAAAGTCTAAAGCATCTGTATGGACTTCAAAAGGCTCCCCATAGTCTGGCAATTTGAGCACTGGTTCTTCTATAATAGTAGCCTTCAGATCTTGGAATGCTATTTTACATTTGTCAGACCACTTCCAAGGCTGCTCCTTCTTCAGTAACTCCGTCAGTGGAGTTGCACGCTTCGTGTACCCCGCTTTGAAGCGTCGATAGTAGTTGATGAAACCAAAGAAGGATCTCAACTCTGGCACCTTCTTTGGAGTTTGTCATTCCGCAACCACTTGCACCTTCGACTTATCCATCCGAATGGAGCCATCACCGATTCGATGCCCCAAGAATAAGATCTCAGTTTGAGCAAAGTAGCATTTCTCACTTTTCATGAATAAAGTGTTCTCCCTGAGAACCTTGAAAATTGTCCGAAGGTGTTTGACGTGCTCCTTGAGCATTTGACTGTAGACGACGATATCGTCCAAATAGATGACCACGAACTTATCTAAATACTCCTTGAATAGTTGATTTATGAGAGTGCAGAACGTGGTCGGAGCGTTGGTTAAGCCGAAAGGCATCACCAAGAACTCAAACACTCCGTACCTGGTCACACAAGTAGTCTTCACTTCGTCGCCTTCAACAATGTGCACCTGCCAATACCCCGACCGAAGGTCGAGCTTCGAGAAATACTTTGCTTTGCCCAATTGGTCGAACAAGTTCGCGATGAGCGGGATGGGATACTTGTTCTTCACTGTCACTTTGTTAAGGGCTCGGTAGTCGATGCATAATCGGAGGCTCCCATCTTTTTTTCTTCTGGAAGAGAACTGGAGCTCTGAAAGGTGCTTTAGAGCTGCGGATGAGACCACCGCTTAGCAATTCACCTAACTGCTTTCTGAGTTCTGACAACTCTGGCAGGGACATGCGGTAGGGTGGTCTCGTTGGAGGCTTCACTCCTGGCTCCAACTCGATGTTGTGATCAACGCCTTTGCGTGGTGGAAGAGTCTTCGGCAACTCAGGTGGCATAACATCATTGAACTCTTTCAGGACGTTCGCCACCACAGCAGGTTCTTGAATGGCCTTCTCGATGAGTGGCTCTAGCTTCCCGTGTCCACCATAGCAGTGGTTGTTTGGCCATTTAGCTTGATGTCCACATACATCAGCTCACTACTTCCTGCTTTTTGTAACTTTGTCTTCATGTTCTCCCCCACTTGATCCCGCATGGCGTTCAACAAAAGCATTGCTCCCATTCGGGGTCCTTGCGACTCCTCGTCGTCGCAACTAGATTCAAAACTGCTCGAACTAAGAGCAACAGCTTTGCCCTTATTCGATCGGGGAGGATGGATGGAACCCGTCAAAGCATTGAGTGCCTATTTTTGTGGGCACTCCCTCACCATGTGTGATCCTCCGTACAAGAAACATCCTCCAGGTTTTGAGGCCTTGCCTTTCGGGTTTGGCCCTTTATGGGAACTCTTCTTCTTTTGTTCGCCTCTGAGCTCATTCCCTCGAGAATGTTTTGGAGGGTGATTGCCTGAAGATTGTTTCCTTCTCCCTGGGTCTTCGGAGGAAACAAAGTCGGTGAGCCTTTCTGCAACAGCAATTGCCCCGACCACATCGGTAACATTCCTTCGATTTAGCTCATGTTGAGCCCATGGCTTCAAACCATCAAGAAAGCTGAACAACTTGTCCATCTCGGTCATGTCTTGTATGTCTAGCATTAGTGTAGAAAATTGCTTCACATAGTCTTGGATGGTGGTACTTTGGCGGAGTTGTCTCAACTTCCTTCTTGCGACGAACTCTATGTTCTTCGGCAGGAACTGAGTTCTTAACTCCCGCTTCAAGTCCTCCCATGTGTCGACTCGACATCGACCTTATTGGATCTCCTCCCAATGGGTTCGCTACCAAAGTTTCGCATCTCCGTTCAGATACATAGTTGCTATAGAAACTTTGGTATCTTCAGAATCGGGCCTCGTAGCTCGAAAGTATTGTTCCATGTCGAACAGAAAGTTCTCGAGCTCTTTGGCATCTCTGGCCTCTCCATATCTATGAGGCTCGGGTGCCCTCAAATTTTGTGGCGGTGCAACGCGAGTGTTGCTTCCTCCCGCATTTAGTACTCTAGTGAGCATAGTCACCCTTGAAGTGAGTTCCGCCACAACTTCCTATAGGTGTTGCACGGAGTCTTTGGTGTCATCTGACAGTCGGTCGACTAGGGCCTCGACCTTGTCGATCCTGGACTCCACTTCCTCTTGTGAGCTCTCTATCCCGACAAGCCTTTGTTGGCCATGGTAGAGTTCCTCCACGCTCGCTTCAAGAACATCCAGGCGGGTTTCCGCTGTTGTGAGTCTCTCCTTGTGACTCTTTTTCCCCGTTGGTGCTCCAGATTGCACCTCCTCCGCTCGCGGAGAGTAGCCAACTTCTTGCTCATCATGTTCGCTGTCGCGCTCCTCTTGAGCAGCTCCAAAGCCTGAGAGCAAGTGTGCACATGCAGCCCACCTGTGGTTGCTTGGGGTAAGGGTCCGGCTTGCCCCGTCTTGCTTTATTCGCCATGATGCTTTGCCATGGCGAAGTTGCGGAGTTCCTTCGCTGCTCGCTTGAAGTGCTTGCCCGCTTTGATACCACAATATCACAGCCTTAGCTGGAATTGCCTAAGGCATGAGGTATCCTTGCGGCCAAGACGCGAACTTAGCTTGCGTTGCCTAAGTCACGCTTCGCCCTTGCGATATTGCTCTGCAAAGATCAGCCCACTTGCAACCTCTCGTAGGTCCCGAAGGACCTGTAAAAGAGAAAGTTGATTAGTTCAAAAGAACGAGCAACAAACAAGTCCCGAAGTCTCGCGAAAAGGGGAAGCTTTACAAGCAATTCAGCGAGCACCTTGCGTGCATAAGAGAAAAGGGGGAGAAGGGGAAAACAAGGGCTTTAGAAGATTGAAGGAACAGCTGCAAGCCCACAAATAGCTGCTCACCGAGTCCCGGGCGCGACAATAAGTTTCCGTCAAGGTAACGTGCGAACTTGCGAATGAGTGTACAACGCCTGGTACTATACCGAAGCCCCATCAAGCCCTGTGCCACTCGGGGGGTTCAAAGGGGCTGAGATGACTGACGTTTTGGTGAGCGAAGGTAGATTCCAGAAATCAGCCTACGGTACGCGAAAACGGAGCTGTTTTAGGCTGTTTTGGGGCTATTTTGCTCGGTTCAGTGAGCGGCCGCTTTGTAACACTGCAGCTTGTTCGAACTTCAATTTTTACAAGCAAAATGACTCAAAACCAAGGCAAAACAGGCTGTCAAGTAACTGTATATGTAGATGAGAGCGACGAACGATTCGTTGAACAGAGTTATTGTGGGTGCACGACGACCATTCGTGACAAGATGGTGTTATCACTATGAGTCAAGTTACAAGCAGTTTGTTGAATGAGAAGTTGAGAAAAAAGAGTTCAGCAACATCTCAGAATGATCCACAGGCAATTATCTCAGAGAACAGAGGAAGGTCAAAGTCTAGAAATAGTTCATGCATGAGTAGGAGCAAGTTAAGATCAAGAATAGAGGAAGGTCAAAGTCTAGAAATAGTTATTATCCTAATAACTAGTAGTTATAAGGACTGATGAATATTCTATGATAAAAAAAAGATAAATTTCTATACTAATGATTAATTTGATCAAATTGATTTCATATTTGGAGATTGGTTCAAGAAATCTGATAAGATTGGTTTGGATTGCATGGCTTATAATTCAGAAAATCTAGAAAAAACTAAACGCAACAACAACATCGAAGGAGATTACATCAAGTTTTAAGACTTTCTATAATATTTATTTTTATAAAGTTTAATTTAGGGGGGGCTGCTGGAATATTAAATCAAACGTTATAATTAGATAGGATTTTAGTTTAGAAAGTCAAGTCAAGATAGGAGTTCGTATCATCGTTGTAGTCAAAGTCTTAAGTTTACCTCTTTATAAATATGGATGCATGTAATGTTTTAGGAATACAACAAAGAGAAAAGATAAATTAAAGCAAAGGCTTAGAGATTATGAGATATTATAAAGTTTTAATATTCAATATGAGCTTTTTAGTTTCGAAGTCTCCTCTATTCTACTTTATTCTTTTTTATGATTTCTAACAAGTGAGAGAGTAGAGGGTGCTTGGTTTTATACTGCCAAATCTTACACACATTAAATTATAATAAAAATATCAATAGAAGTATAAATAAATTATATATATTACCCTTACTTAGTGATATAATTTGTAATATCCATACTTTATAAATATGATAAACAACATTCTCATGTTTTTGACTTTTAAAGTTGAAGTACATCCTTTTCAAAAATATTATTTTTTGTGTTCTAGGAAATGTTGGTTGAGCATGCATAAGAATTAATATTTAGTTTAAGTATATTTATAACAAAAAAGGTATGGTCCTTAGTGCAATAGGCTTTTATGTGCTAGTGAATATGAGTATGAAGTTAAGTTATGATAATAAACAAACATATAATGACTACAAGTGATGATTGAATTGCAATCAAACTTAAGTAAATCTCAGGTTGAATTAGTTTAAAAATAATTAAAGTAACAAAGCTTAAATTTGAAACATTATATATGTAGAGGATAATAAGCTATTTAGTTATGGATGGAGTACTGAAAATTTAAATAAAAATATAAATCAAAGAAGTGTGTTATACTAAAAATATTGAGATATATAGGTGAGATTAAAAAATGAGTTTAGGCCCAAAATATCATTATGGTCAGACCAAATTAGACTCTACTAAAGTTACTAAAACCTTATAATTTAATTAATGAAAGAAAAAATAAATAAAAACTTAAAATAAGGTCCAATGGGATTGAACTATAGACCTCATGCTAACCTCTTAAGCACATCTACTTTATTGTAGCTTTATTCTCTTTATCTACCTAATAACTGATAACCTTTTCTCACATTCTTCATCTATTCTCTTAGTTTTTCCCAGGGAAAATAGGAAACCTCAGCTCTAGGAAAGTTTAAGGTAAGAAAAACAAAATACTTCCCTTGCTATACATAGGATTTCGGCTTTATAGATTATAGATTGATGTTTCAACAACCTTTTAGTAACACGAACTTTGATTTTATAGTTAATTTTTAGATATATATTTTATACTTCTTATGGTTCTAAGTCCTCTAGTATTACATTAATATGAGATTGGTGCATAGAATTATGAGTGCCTCAATATGAGATACTTAAAATCTCTTATTTTATGAAAAGAGGTTCTATTTTGACCCCCTTAGGAATATTATTAGGTATTATCCTTTTGATATATTTTAAAAGGTTCCCTCAAAATTTTGTAGGATTTAGAATTGAGTAAGTATCCCTTCTATGCACTAAGATATGAGGTTTATAAGTTTAAATAGTTCTAACCTGGTTTCTGCATAACATAATATAGTTTAGTTTTATATGACTCATAGGTTACTATGATATTTCATGATAATTCAAGATAATTTGGTTATTTAAAATAGTGAAGTAATTTTTTTTCACTAAATTGTGTGATAGTTTGAGTGATACCAACTAGTTCTTTGATTATAGAGTGAATTGTGAAAAAAAATTAATAGCAGAATTTAGATAAATTTATAGATTGAGTATAATATATTTTATTTAGGATTTTATAAAAAAAATATTTAATTATTGTTATGAGTTATTATAAATCAATAGTTCAAGAGATAAGGTTTTGAATTAAAGTATCTCATGACTTTATTATGCTCTTAATTTTTAGGTGTATCACTCCCTAGCATAATTAAGCATCGAGGAATGTGGCGTTTCACTAACATCCTTATTTTTTAGTTAAATTAGGTAAGCACAAGTTTAATTTATTGCATTATAGTGGTCTTATCATATTCGTAACATATTTTGAAAAAATATATTTTTAATGACATAATTATTGTTGAATCTCAGATTTTGATGATAAAATCAATTGATGGATTAATTGATCTAATCCATATTATTGAGTTAAGTGTGCAGGATTAACTACGATAACCAGAAAACACAAAGCAAGAATACCGGAGTCAAGATCGATGGACGTTTAAGAGTCCGAAGAATCGTCGGAGATGCTACCGGAACCAACCGAGAAGAAATCGGGAACCTATCAGAAGTTCACCGAAGAGATCGTCGGAGGTTCACGGAGATCACCGAGAAGGCTCGGCTACTCATTAAAGTCATCATAAGATCGGGAGCTTGCACGGAGTCCGTTGGAAGAAGTTCGTCGGAAAGCTCGCCGGAACAAGACTCGACGTTTGCGATTGAAAACTTGCTTAGGATGTTTTTTTTGTTATGTAGTTCACTTGTAATTAGGATTAGGATTAAGAGATAATCCTATATCCTGGTTAGGGGCCAACTGGGCTCAAAGTCAGATTTGGTTTGGGCTAAAATTAAGCCAAACCAGTGAATCGGAGAGCCAGGCGGTGGCACCGCACAGCACCCGAGAGCTGGGCGGTGACACCTCCTGGGCTGGGCGGTGGCACCGCTTGGCTAGGCGGTGGCACCACTAGCATCAGGAACATAAGAGAATTCAAATTTTTGGAGCCCAAATTTGAATCCTCTTGAGGCCTAGAAATACCCCTCAAGTCTCAGCTGTGAACACAACTTTTTGAGCAATAATTGTTTGAGAGAAAGGTCTTAGAAAAGTCTTTGCTAGTCTTGTTTTCAATTTGCTAGTGTTCACCTCCTTCTTTCTTGCTGAAAATCTGTAAGAGAGTGAACCGCTTGTAAAAAGTTGTAAGAGGGGTATTTGCCCTTCCATTTCAAGAGATTTGCTAGTGGAAGGTGGGAACCTCATTGAAGAGGGGCCTCGCAAGTGGATGTAGGTCATTTGACTGAACCACTGTAAAATCGGTGTGATTTCTGGTTTGCATTTACTTATTGTCATTTACATTACTGCAAACCATTTGCACTTTAATGCTCTACTTCTTTGTCTCCGTCTTACTTATCTCTTCAAGTTAAAACGCAATCGAAACGGTTTCAAACGAAAACGTTACTTTTATCGTACGAAGTTTTCGAAAGTGTTTAAATCGTCAAAAGTTTATCACACTTTACCGCTACACTAATTCACCCCCCCCCCTCTTAGTGCCGCTCCGATCCTAACAATTATCATTAGCCAAACACGAGCTAAATATGAATTTCTTAATGATATAATTATCAACATGAGCAAAATATAAATGTATATATTTTGTAAGCATAAAAAATATACGAATTTGAGATAAAAAGATATTGTATCTATGTATAACTAATGATATACGGTATGAAAGTGCATGTGTTTTCTATGACATGCGTTGTTAGAGTACATAGATATATTACGAAATGAAATACATATATATGTTATGACATACGGTGTGGGAATCTATATATATATTAAGATGTGCGGCGTGCGAGTGCACATATATATTATGACGTATTGTGTGCGAAAGTGCATATATATATATTATGATATGTGGTATAGAAGTCTATGAATTTGCTATGTTTCTTTCATGTGCATTTAAGCATTTTTAATTATTTTGATATAGAATTTTACCTCTTTATTTTGCATATGATAAGTTAAAAGGTTATGCTTGCTAAAGAAGTCATATGATGATGTGTTTACCTTTAAATATCTTTCGTCGATGAATTTGAAATCTTATATATGTAAAACAATATATGCTTAGCTAAGTAAAGATATAAAGGCTTATACTTACTTTACAAGTAAATATACTACTGATTTTTCACTATTGACCCTATTTTACTAGTGAAGATACTAGTATCCCACCCTAGTGATTGGGCCGGGAAGTGAGCACATGCGAGCAAATATAGACGATGAGCTATAGATATTTGTATGTTTATAACTTTTAAACATGTTGTATGAGTGTGTTTTTCTTTTAGTAAAAGGTTCTGATTATGTGTATGTGTCAAAATCACTATATACATTAGGAATCTTATCATTTTATTTAGTAAATTAGTATATTTTCATTTAAAGATTATCTATTCTTTCTTTACACTCCTAACGATAACAGTAAGAGAATTCGAGAGTAACATCCTATTTTACTCATGCATGTAGGGTTTAGGTGAGATTCAGAATAGAATGTTATTGGATGTTGATGTCTTGGGAGACGAAGTGTGATTGCTGAGTCGACCGACATGGATGTCATAGGGCACACGATAAAATATATGTCTTGAGGTTGTAGGCCATTAAAGACATACTCTATATGGCACTTGATGATCTAGTTACAGAGAGAATTCTTCCTAAGATGATAGCTTATCTTCTCTACCCGAGAGAAACCAACAATCTGTACGAAACATAAGATAAGAGGATAGAAAAACTAGGAAAACTTTAGATAAGTGGAAGAAGCTAACCAACCATACGAAGAAGATAAAAGTTGGTAGGCCACCGAGCTTGACCACTCGGCATCAATCTGATCCTTTGAGATTAATAAAAAGTTAAAAGAGCCATGAGACATATATCTTGTCGACGAATTTGGCGTGATGCATGTTTAGATTCTGCGGCTCGTTATCATGACTGCTTTCTTTCCTATGCTAATGGGTGCAATCTAAAGCTGGTGGGCTGATTCATCAAGCACGAATCTGAAAGATTACATGACGTGGCTTACATCGGGCCTCACCGCATGCTCTCTCGATCGCGCGCTTTCTATGCAGAAGGCGGTCAAGAACGAAACCGCTCTTCTCCCGCCCCATCTTCTCCCCCACGAAGGCTATTTATCCTCTCTAGGAAGTCTGTCTTCTCCCGCTCGTCTCCCTCTTGGTCTTCGAATTCTTTCGGCGAAGGTTATTTCTCGTTGGGCGGCGGAAGGCGATCAAGAACCAAGCCTGTCTTCTGCCCCGCTCGTCTCCCTCTTCGTCTTCTCCCGACCAAGGTTGTTTCTCCTTCTCTCGCGCGCAAGTTGGCTGGCGGAATTCGATCAAGAAGGATCAACAATGAAGCTCTCCGTTCTCCCTGCTCATCTCCCTCTTTGGCTTCGTCTTCGTCTTCGTCTTCCTTTGCCTGCGCCTGCAAGCCTCCTCCGCTGCCTCCTCCGGATCCCTGTCCGAGTGCGATGGCGGCCATGCTAATGGGTCCCATCTAAAGCTGGTGGGATAATTCATCAGGCACGAATCTCAAAGATAACATGACGTTGCTTCTTACATAGGGCCTCACCGCACGCTCTCTCACTCGCACGCTTTCTATGCGGAAGGCGGTCAAGAACGAAACCGCTAACCTCCCCCACGACAGCTATATATCCTCTCTCTCTCTCTGGCGGAAGGTGATCAAGAAGGAAGTCTGTCTTCTCTCGGCGACGATTATTTCTCCTCTCTCGCTCTCCTCTGTCAATCTCGTTGGCTAGCGAAAGGCGATCAAGAACCTAGCCCGTCTTCTCCCCCGCTCGTCTTCGTCTTCTCCCTGCCGAGGTTGTTTCTCCTTCTCTCGCGTGCGCGTTGGCCGGCGGAATTGGATCAAGAATGAAGCTCTCCTTCTCCCCGCTCGTCTCCCTCTTCGGCTTCGTCTTCCAATGCCTGCGCCTGCAAGCCTGCTCCACTAGAATGCTTCCTCCTCCGGATCCCTGTCCGAGTGCGATGGCGGCCATGCGATTTTGCTTGCCCCACTTGGCGAAGTCGCCTCCTCTGTTCTGGCACGCCTACCCTGCCCCGACCTTACAATGCTGCGCGGCCTTCTCCGCCGCCATCGAAGGTCCCGAGGCCGCCTGCCTATGCCTTCTGGTCCATCAGAAAGCATTCTTGGGGAAGCCGATCGACGCTTCACGCCTCTTCTCCCTCCCCGCCGCCTGCGGGAACCCGGTCGACGCCTTCGCCACTGAGATCTGCCAAGATTCTGCTCCTCGTGCATCTCCGACTCCTCCCGCTGCCGCTCCGGCCTCCCGTTTTAACCTCAGGTTAACATTAACAATTTATTTGCCCGCATCTGTAGTTGTCATTCTTGTTTTGGCGATACTGATTGCTCGTTTCTGGAACTCTTGTGCCGAATTGTTTGTGTGCTTTCGGGTTGATTCTAAATCTTGATTCTTAGGTGCTGGTTGCATTTGATGTCTTTTTTGTAGTCGCTGGTCTCTGCTTTCGAGTTCTTTCTTCTTGTGTTCTTCCGTTGGGATCTTGCATGTGTCTTCGAAAACGTACACTGGTTTCTTGGATTCTAGATTCTGCATGGGTTCTTTAATTCGCTACTACACTAGTTTCTTGGTTCCTTCTTTCTTCCGTTTGTTTTTTCAGTTGCATGCATAATCGTCTTCTTTGCTCATGATGTTTCTTTGTTCATGGTATTCGGCTGCATGATCTCGTTGGACACACTCTCTTCATACATTCTAGAGTTTGCATCGTGTCTTGGTTTTCTCGGAGTTTATTGTAGCCATATTAGAAATTTCTAAATGAGTAACTTCTTCGGCGTAATCATTCAGGAGGACCACAATCGATGTATCATTTGGGTCGACCCTCTTTATTTCTTTGCGCCGTCATTTATGAGCAAACTCATTATAAGTTTCATTGATTTCTTTCTCATATTATTTTTTTGAAGAATTATCATACCAGTTTTGTGTTGGTTTTACATTGGATACACATGAATGTTGATTCTACTCGAACTTTATTTTCATCGTAAATCGCATTATTCGTTTTGAGTTTGACAAACATATAAGCAAGTGGAATTCTTTTTTGGAGTTGATTTGAGATGGAGCAAAGTAAGGGCCTAGCTCGGGCTGTGAGCTTTTCTTTCTTTTTTTTTCCTTTACCAGACCCGGGTTGTGGGTAAAGAAATCGGTTGAGCCTCCCCTTGGGTAGGCTCACGGAGGGTTTTTTCACCCTAACTTTTCTGGTTAGGGTTTTTCCCTCCAACGAGGTTTTGCCTTGATCAATTATTCGATCGAGGATTTCCTCGGATTAAAAATTGCATATTACAAATAATATGGATCGAAAGAAATTCTATCATTTGAATACAAATATTGTGGCTTCCTAATGAATTCATTATATAGAAATAAATATTTTCTAAACATATGAGATGTCTAAAGTATTTAGAGTCGACTTCTTAAAGCATGAAAAATGGCTTGAATATATGTAATAATATATTTATCATTTGAAAATTATTTTCTGTGATCTATGGCTATGGTTACTTCTAATTTGTACAAAAAAAAAAAAAAACAAATTCCTTATCTTACCAAAGCAAAATATTTTCTTGCAACAATAACTTTAACTATTATTTGGCGAAGCAAGTTTAAACTTTAATACTAATCTAAGATGCCATCCACCTTCAACAACATGATCATCTACCCATGAAGAATTAATAGTTAAAGTCAACTAAGAACTCTCATGCATACCTTGTGTATCCCATATCTATCCAGTGCTACTTGCGCATCCATTTTACATGACAAACTTTCAACAGGAGAACGACGAAAACTAAAAATTTAAGATAGACACGTCCGTCCGTTAAACAATAAAATCAACCATAACTATTTAATTTGGTAGAATAAGGTTACAACTTTGACAAGCAAATCATTCCCTAAGAAAAGAATGTGTTCCCCTCCATGTCACGGGCTTAGTTGGAATTGCCTAAGTCGGGTGGCACTCTTGCGGTAAAAACACGAACTTAGCTTGCATTGCCTAAGTCGCGAGGCATCCTTGCGGCAAAGACGCTAACTTAGCTTGTGTTGCCTAAGTCACTCTTCGCACTTGTGATTTGCGTCCGTAAATATTAGCCCACTTGCAACCTCTTGCAGGTCCCGAAGGACCTGTAAAAGAGAAAGTTGATTAGTTCGAAAAATGAACGACGGATAAGTCCCGACGTCTCGCGAAAAGGGGAAGCTTTACAAGCAATTCAGCGAGCACCTTGGGTGCACAAGAGAAAAGAGAGAGGGGGAAAACAAGGACTTTAGAAGGTTGAACGAATATCTACAAGTCCACAAACAGCTGCTCACTGGTTGTCGGGCACGATAACAAGTTTCCGTCAAGGTAACGTGCGAACTTGCGAAAGATTATTCAATGCCCGACACTATACCAAAGCCCCATCCCCCATGGTGCCACCCGGGGGGTTCTAGGGTGCTGAGATGGCTGACGTTTCGTGTGCAGCAGAGGGCTAAAAAAAATAGCTCGTGGCACGTGAAAACGGAGTTGTTTTGCTCGGTTCGATGAGCGATCGCACTATAGCAATGCAACTTGTTCGAACTTATATTTTTACAAGTAAAAGGACTTAAAACCAAACCAAAACATGCTGTCAAACAGTTGTACATGTAGATGAGAGCGGCAAACGGTTCATTGAACAGAGTTTTTGTGGGCGGATGATGATCGTTTGTGACATTCTCCCCCACTCAAACTGTCGATGCCCTCATCGACGCTTGTTGAGATGGAGCATCATGAAGGATTTTTTTCACCCTAACATTTATGGTTGGGGTTTTTCCCACCAACGAGATTTTGCCTTGATCTATTATTTAATTGAGGATTTCATCGGATTAAAAATTGTATATTCCAAATATTATGGATGGAAAGAAATTCTATCATTTTAATAAAAATATTATGGCTTCCTAATGCATTTATTATATAGAAATAAATATTTTCTAAACATATGAGATGTCTCAAGTATTTAGAGTCGACTTCTTAAAGAATGAAAAATGGCTTGAATATATGTAATAATATATTTATCATTAAAAAAATATTTTTTGTGATCTATGGCTATGGTTAATTCTAATTTGTACAAAAAAAAAACACAAATTCCTTATCCTACCAAATTAAAATATTTTCTTTCAACAATAACTTTAATTATTATTTGGCGAAGAAAGTTTAAACTTTAATACTAATCTAAGATGCCATCCACCTTCAACAACATGATCATCTACCCATGAAGAATTAATAGTTAAAGTCAACTAAAAACTCTCAAGCATACATTGTCTATCTCATACTTATCTCGTGCTACTTGCGCATCCTTTTTACATGACAAACATTCAACAGGAGAACGACGAAAACTAAAAATTTAAGATAGACACGTCCATCCGTTAAACAATAAAATCAACCACAACTATTTAATTTGGTAGAATGAGGTTACAACTTTGACAAGCAAATCATTCCCAAAGAAAAGTATGTGTTCTCCTCCAAGAGAAAAGAAAAGAAAACACTAAGAGAATGGAAAAATTACTTAAGTTTACTGCCCTCAAAATACATTACTTACATATATAAAACATTATTTAAGTTTGTAATGGACCTATCTTATTGTACTATATATATATATATATATATATATTCTAACTTTCTTGTACGTACTATGCATTTTTAATTCCTCATATCTCGGAAGGGAAGTGAAATCTTATAGGAAGATTGTAACTTGAACAGATAGATGGCCAACTATTATTCTCCTACACATCTTTTTTTCTTGTTGGTGGGCCCACAAGTAACCTAACTTCAAAACATGCCGTCGAACATTAAACCACAAAAAAAAGAAAACTTACTAATTAGGCTATGCAGAACCAACTTTTGATGAGGCTTCACTAATTAGGAACGGAACCATCTTTATTTCTTGTAGCTTTGATGCTTGAGCAGTAAAAATTGTATATGACTTATATATATGAACACACATGTATCAATCAATATAAAAAATATGCATGCATTTATCAGTAACCTAGCTTCCAAATTTAGATAATAATGACATATACAATTTTTCTTCTCAGACATCTAAATATACACATGAAGCATAATGATAAGACTTCTTTCAATAAGTGATTTATTAACATGCCATTCAACATTAACCCAACCAACACTAAACCGAAAAAAAAAAGAAGATTAAATGCTTATCTAAGTCTGTTAAAATAATATCACCTTGACCGATAACGATGTCAGTTAGGTGTTGCTAGCACTTATCTTATCTCTTCGAGGGCCTTTACTAGATCCTACTAGAGAGAGAAAACAAACCTATTAGAGGGAAAAATCAAATCTATTAGAGTGACAAGTAAGCTTGTTTAGAGAAAGAAATAGAGCTATAGAGAGGGCCTCTAGAGAGACATAATAGGGCTGTTAGAGAGAAAAATAGTAGAGAGAGAAATTTCAAAAAGTAAAAAGAATATAAGGAAAGAGAAAATCCTGTTGAATCTCGGATTTTGATGATGAAGTCAATTGTCATTTGTTATCTAATCTATGTGTTGAGATAAGTGTGCAGGATTAACTACGATGAGAGTAAGACAAGCAGCGGGAGTTGCGCCGGAGTCAAGATCATGATCACGTTGGGAGTTCGAGAGTTCGACGGAAGTTCGGACGGTCGTCGGAGGTTCAGAGAGAACAGATCCGAGAAGTCCAGAAGCTTGCCAAGCGAAGCTCGTCGGAACTCGCCAAGTGGATCGTCGCAAAGTCCAGGAGTATGCCGGATGTCCGCAGAAGGATCACCGAGGGTTATCGGTTGATCGACGGAAGTTGGCAGGAAACTCGCCGGAAGAAGCGATTGACGCATCGGAGCAAGCTGCAGAAGTTGTCTTAGAGATAATCGTAGTTAGCACGATGATTAAGCATGAAAATGGGAGGTGATCCCATTAGCTTAATCTTGGGGCAATTGGGCCCCTGAAAAGATTCAAAGTGGGTCGAATGGAGTGAACCATTCGGACCCTGATTGCACCAGGAGGTGCAACCGCCCCAGCCAGGAGGTGCAACCGCCTGGGCTGTGGGGTTGAGAGGTGCAACCGCCCCAGCCAGGAGGTGCAACCGCCTGGGCTGTGGGGCTGGGAGGTGCAACCGCCCCAGCCAGGAGGTGCAACCGCCAGGGGTGCACGGCTGGGAGGTGCAACCGCCCCAGCCAAGAGGTTGCACCGCCAGAGCTCAAGTTCCGAGCTCTGCCAGGCGATGCAACCACCAAGCTCAGTCTTCGAGCTTTGGCAGAGAGGTGCATCAGCCTGAGCTCAGTCTCGAGCTCTGCCAGGTGATGCATTCACCAAGCTCAGTCTTCGAGCTCTGGCAGAGAGGTGGATCAGCCTGAGCTCAGCTTGGAGCTCTGCCAGGTGATGCAACCACCGAGCTCTGTTTTGAGCTCTGCCAGGTGATGCAATCACCAAGCTCAGTCTTCGAGCTCTGCCAGGTGATGCAACCATCGAGCTCAGTCTTCGAGCTCTGGCAGAGAGGAGCAATCGGCAGAGCTCAGTCTTCGAGCTCTGCCAGGCGGTGCCACCTCTCCAGTCGAGAGGTGCAACCGCCTGATCCCAGAATTCTGGGATTTGATCGATTTGATCGTTTTGAGCTCGAATTTTGAATTGGGTTGGGGCCTATAAATACCCCACCCATTCAGCACTGAAAAGATACAGACCTATACCGAAATTGTGATCTTTTCTGTGATTCTAAAGAGCTCAAAAGTGTTGTAAAGCCTTTAAGTCTCCTCCTTCTGTTCTTCAAGTTTTCAATTGTAAAGTGAGGAGAGAAAGGTCTGTAAAGATTGTCTCCTAAGCCTGCCAAAAGGAGAGAAATTGTAAGAGGGAAGTTTGGCCTTCGCCCATTGAAGGAAGGCACCTAGTTGACGTCGGCAACCTCATCGGTGGAGGAAGCCAAAAGTGGAGTAGGTCAAGGCTGACCGAACCACTCTAAATCTCTGGTTTGCGTTTACTTTCGAGCACTTTATCATTACTGCAAACCTCCCTCATCACTACTGCTCTCTGCGCTTTCACGAACAAGTTCTAAGTGCTGTTCTTCCAAATCTGCATTCAGACGTAAACTCGTATTTTCATACATTACAGTTTACGTTTACGTTTGATTCTGCAGAACTGTTTTCCGTGCTTTTACGAACGAGCTTCCTTGCAGTTTACGCTTACATTTTAATCCTATTGATAACTGCAATCTGTCCTCTACGATTTTACGAACGAGTTTCAACATTTAGACGTAAAACTGCATTCAGACGTAAATCGGCTTTCTTCGCTCAATTATCAGATTTCAGTTCACGTTTACGTCTTGGTTTCAACTGCATACTGCCTTCTGCGAGTATACAAACTAGTTTCAAGGTTTAGACATAAATCTGCGTCTAACTGCGTTTAGACGTAAATCTGCGTTTAGACGTAAAACTGCGTTTAGACGTAAAACTGCGTTTAGACGTAAAACTGCGTTTAGACGTAAAACTGCGTTTAGACGTAAATCTGCGTTTAGACGTAAAACTACGTTTAGACGTAAAACTGCGTTTAGACGTAAATCTGCGTTTAGACGTAAATCTGCATTTAGACGTAAATCTGAGTTTAGACGCAAAACTGCGCTTAGACGCAATCTGCGCTTAGACGCAAAACTGCGCTTAGACGCAATCTGCGCTTAGACGCAAACTGCACTTAGATACAAACTGAGAATTTGCTTTTGCATCATAATAGTTCTTAAACAAACGCAGCTTTTGGTTTTAAATCGCTGTAAGATTTCCGCTGCACTAATTCACCCCCCCCCTCTTAGTGCTCTCGATCCTAACAATTGGTATCAGAGCAAGGTTAACTCTCTAAAGGATTAAAACCCAAGAGAGATGGCATACGCCGGAAACCAAGAGGGGCATTCGATTACACGTCCACCCATGTTCAGTGGAACGGACTACACTTACTGGAAGACCCGAATGAGGATCTTTCTTATTTCTATGGATTTTGAACTGTGGAACCTTGTTGAAAATGGATTTTCAAAATCTTCTCTTCCAATGATCGATTGGAACGATTTGGAAAAGAAGGCTTTCGCTCTTAATGCAAAGGCTATGAATGCCTTATTTTGCGCTCTTGATAAAAACGAGTTTAATCGTGTTTCAACTTGCGAAACTGCTTTTGATATTTGGCACACACTTGAAGTGACCCACGAGGGCACAAGTAGAGTGAAAGAGTCAAAAATCAATCTGTTGCTGCATTCTTTTGAACTTTTCCGAATGAAACCGAGTGAAACCATTGGCGACATGTTTACCCGTTTCACGGATGTCGTCAACGGTCTAAAAGGACTCGGAAAGAGCTTTTCGGATTTTGAGCTTGTTAATAAGATACTAAGATCCCTTCCTAAGAGTTGGGATCCTAAAGTCACCGCCATTCAAGAGGCAAAAGATCTACGAAATTTCCCTCTTGAAGAACTAATCGGGTCATTAATGACCTACGAAATGACTTGCAAAGCTCATGAAGAGCAAGAAGACATCCTTCCAAAGAACAGGAAGGATATGGCACTTAAAACTTCTGAATGCCACTTGAGAGAAAACTCAAGTGATGAGGACTGTGATGATGACTTGGCACTTTTGACAAGAAAGTTTAAAAAATTCTTCAAAAGAAACAAGTTTAAAAACGATGTGAAAAATAAACTTGAACCTAAGAAGGACCAAGTGATCTGCTATGAATGTAAAAAGCCGGGACATTACAAAAGTGATTGTCCCCAAGTCAAGAAAAGAACAACAAAGAAGAAGGCGCTCCAAGCAACATGGGATGATTCGAGCGCATCCGAGGAAGAAGAATCCAACACCGAGCAAGTTGCTCATTACGCCTTTATGGCCATCGAAGAGGAGGTAACGGATTTATTAGATGCTGATTTATCTTTCGATGAATTATTTAATGCCTTCCATGATTTATTTGATGAATGCAAAGTTATAAATAGAAAATACAAGTTGCTAAAAAGGGTACATGATAATCTTACTTGTGAGTTTGATAAGTTAAAAGTCGAACATCATGATAGTTTAAACTCATGTATCAAATGTCATGATTTAGAAACTATACAAAAAGAAAACTTGCTGCTTAAGGACACCTTGAAGAAATTCGAGGTTGGTAGCAAGTCATTAAACATGATCCTTACAAACAAGGGTCATGCTCCCAAAGGAAGTGGGATTGGATTTGTGAGGAGTCCTCACCGAAATCCAACTACCTTTGTAAAAGGCCCCATCTTACATGTTCAAAACCAAACCAAGTGCAACTTTTGTTGCAAATCTGGACACAAGACACATTGTTGTCCATTTAAGAAAATAAGTCCAAACAAATTAATTTGGGTTCCTAAAGGAACCATGATAAACTCTATGCAACATGATAGAAAATGTAGATCTATTTATGAGGCACCCAAAAGCAAATGGGTACCTAAACGTCATCCTTTCTTGTAGAAAACTAAACAATCGCAAGCTAGGAGCAAGAAATGGTACCTTGATAGTGGATGCTCAAGGCATATGACCGGAGATCCATCTCAATTCTCTAAGCTCTCTAGCATAGACGAAGGATATGTCACCTTCGGAGACAACAACAAGGGTAAAATCATTGGCAAAGGAACCATAGGTAACAAATCCAACCTCTCTATTAAAGATGTTTTACTAGTTGATGGTTTAAAACATAACCTCTTGAGCATTAGTCAATTATGTGATAAAGGATATATTATAAGATTTGAATCTAATGCCTGCATCATTGAAAAACCACACAAAAATATATCTATGATTGCATTAAAACAAAACAACGTATACACTATTGACATCAATGACTTATGTGATGAAATGTGCTTTGCCGTTATGAATGAGGATGCTTGGCTATGGCATAGAAGATTAGGTCATGCTAGCATGAAACTAATCAATCAAGTATCATCTAGAGAACTTGTAAGAGGAATTCCTCATATCAAGTTCATCAAAGATAATGTATGTGATGCTTGCCAATTAGGTAAGCAAATAAGAGGTAGCTTCAAAGCTAAGAATCAAATAAGCACCTCTAGGCCCTTACAATTGATCCATATGGACTTGTTCGGACCAATATCTACATCGAGTCTAGGAGGTAGCAAATACGCCTTTGTCATTATTGATGACTACAGCAGATATACATGGACCTACTTCTTAAAACAAAAAAATGAATGCTTTAGACATTTTACCAAGTTTTGTAAACTTGTTCAAAATGAGAAGGAATCTATGATTTCGTCAATTAGAAGTGATCACGGTGGAGAATTTCAAAACCATGACTTCCAAGAATTCTGTGAACTCAACGGATACAACCATAACTTCTCTACTCCAAGAAATCCTCAACAAAATGGGGTAGTAGAAAGAAAAAATCGAAATTTGCAAGAAATGGCAAGAACCATGTTGAATGAACATAGCCTACCCAAATATTTTTGGGCCGAAGCTGTAAACACTGCATGTTATATTTTAAATAGAGTCCTAGTAAGACCCTTACTCACCAAAACTCCTTATGAGTTATGGAATAACAAAAAACCCAATGTCTCATATTTTAAAGTCTTTGGGTGTAAGTGTTTTATCTTGAATGAAAAGGATAACTTAGGAAAATTCGATGCTAAATCTGATGAAGGAATCTTTCTTGGTTATTCTTCGGTTTCTAAAGCTTTTCGCATCTTCAATAAAAGAACCTTAATTATTGAAGAATCCATCCATGTTGTTTTCAATGAGATTTCAGAAATTAAGAAAAATGATCTTGATGATGATATTAATTTTGATTCCTTGAATTTAAACGAAACCCCGTCTCCAACTAGCAACTTGGTTGCATCCACTTCCAAAACATCCTTACCCAAGGATTGGAAGTATATAGATGCTCATCCTAAGGAGCTAATCCTAGGAGACACATCAAAGGGGGTTCAAACACGATCTTCTTTTAAAAACTTTTGTGCCAACGCCGCTTTTCTCTCCCAAATTGAACCCAAATGTGTTGATGAAGCCATGAAAGATGATTCATGGATTATCGCAATGCAAGATGAATTAAATCAATTTGAGAGAAATGAGGTGTGGACGCTTGTTCCTAGGCCAAATGACCATTTAGTAATTGGTACTAAATGGGTCTTTAGAAACAAGCAAGATGAAAATGGTATCGTGGTTAGAAACAAGGCTAGATTAGTGGCCAAAGGTTTCAACCAGGAAGAAGGTATCGATTACGAAGAAACCTTCGCACCTGTGGCTCGATTGGAAGCCATAAGGATGCTCCTTGCCTACGCTAGTTGCAATAATTTTAAGTTATTTCAAATGGATGTTAAAAGCGCTTTTCTAAATGGTTTCATTTCCGAAGAAGTTTATGTTGAACAACCTCCAGGATTTGAAAATAATGGCTACCCTAATCATGTGTTTAGATTAACTAAAGCTCTCTATGGTTTAAAACAAGCCCCAAGGGCTTGGTATGAGAGACTTAGCTCTTTTCTCATTAAAAATAATTTCATAAAAGGCAAGGTTGATACTACATTGTTTATCAAGAATTTTGAAAATGATTTTCTCATTGTTCAGATTTATGTTGATGACATTATCTTTGGTTCTACAAATGAATCTCTTTGTAAATCCTTTGCGAAAACTATGAGTCATGAATTCGAAATGAGTCTAATGGGAGAGTTAACATTCTTCTTAGGCCTACAAATCAAACAACTAAGCAATGGCATCTTTATCAGTCAAACCAAATATGCTGTGAGTTTGCTAAAGAAGTTCAAAATGAATAACTCAAAAGCCATTGACACCCCTATGAGCACCTCCACTAAGTTAGAAATTGATGAGAATGGAGAAAGCTTCGATCAAAAAACCTATAGGGGTATGATAGGAAGTTTACTTTACCTCACTGCCACCAGACCAGACATCATGTTCAGTGTAGGACTTTGTGCTAGATTTCAATCAGATCCTAAGATATCTCATCTCAAAGCAGTCAAAAGAATACTCAGATATCTTAATGGAACTACCAATCTAGGATTATGGTACCCAAAATCAGAAAATTTTGAATTAACAGCCTATGCTGATGCGGACTTCGCTGGCTGTAAACTAGACAGAAAAAGCACATCAGGATCATGTCAATTTTTAGGACATGCCCTTGTATCCTGGTCATCTAAGAAACAAAACTCGGTTGCCCTATCAACAACCGAAGCTGAATACATTGCAGCAAGTGCATGCTGTGCACAAGTTGTATGGATGAAAAACACTTTAGAAGATTACAAAGTGAATCTTAAAGATATTCCCATTAAATGTGATAACACGAGTGCAATATGCTTAACTAAAAATCCTATACAACACTCAAGAACAAAACACATTGATATTAGACATCACTTTATACGTGATCATGTCACTAATCATGACGTGACCATAGAGTTTATTGATACCAAACATCAACTGGCTGATATCTTCACAAAACCCCTATGTGAAGAACAATTTGATTACATAAGAAGAGAATTAGGAATGTTGATGTGTCCAAATACTTAAATTTATTTTTCAAATGTCATTACTATTACATGCCTTGACAACGCTTGATCAAATAACATGTTGCAAATTATGTGACAAATATTTTTAACCAAATGCATGTAAGAAGTTCATTTTTCGGGTTGTATGCTAAAAATGGGATGTTCCCGTACACTCTTATGAAAACTCTTTGGAAAATGACTTTCCTCCGTCAAGCAAAAAAGAGATATATGTGTCATAACTTCCTTTATATGCTTGATAATGCTATCTTGCTTTTTGTTGATGACAAAGGGGGAGAAAAATATGAATTGATAAACACTATGTCATAGCTAAACTGCCATAATCATATCTATGTCATAGTTGCAAATACTTGAGTGATGCTATAAACAATGTTATGCCATCCTTGCATCACCAAGAGATATGTGAACATGTACTATAGTTTGCATCATATCTTGATTTGATATTGTAAAGAAAATGCAAACTTACTAGAAAATCTCAAATGTGAGCATCATGTAAAAAGTCCTTCGTAGCTTTATATGATTACATGATGAATGGTTACAAACACAATCATACAAACTTGATGATGTATGTCATGCCTTGACATAATTCTTGAAGAGATACATCATGATAGGCATCATGATGGGAGCATTGATAAGTTTAACTGATCTAACTTATCAATACGTCACTTGAATTCTTAGGTCTTGAATTCAAGGTTGACTTATCTCAACTATGGCATATAGATAGGGGGAGTTAAGGATAACTCCTTTATCAATTGATTGTCATCATAAAAAAGGGGGAGATTGTTGAATCTCGGATTTTGATGATGAAGTCAATTGTCATTTGTTATCTAATCTATGTGTTGAGATAAGTGTGCAGGATTAACTACGATAAGAGTAAGACAAGCAGCAGGAGTTGCGCCGGAGTCAAGATCATGATCACGTTGGGAGTTCGAGAGTTCGACGGAAGTTCGGACGGTCGTCGGAGGTTCAGAGAGAACAGATCCGAGAAGTCCAGAAGCTTGCCAAGCGAAGCTCGTCGGAACTCGCCAAGTGGATCGTCGCAAAGTCCAGGAGTATGCCGGATGTCCGCAGAAGGATCACCGAGGGTTATCGGTTGATCGACGGAAGTTGGCAGGAAACTCGCCGGAAGAAGCGATTGACGCATCGGAGCAAGCTGCAGAAGTTGTCTTAGAGATAATCGTAGTTAGCACGATGATTAAGCATGAAAATGGGAGGTGATCCCATTAGCTTAATCTTGGGGCAATTGGGCCCCTGAAAAGATTCAAAGTGGGTCGAATGGAGTGAACCATTCGGACCCTGATTGCACCAGGAGGTGCAACCGCCCCAGCCAGGAGGTGCAACCGCCTGGGCTGTGGGGTTGAGAGGTGCAACCGCCCCAGCCAGGAGGTGCAACCGCCTGGGCTGTGGGGCTGGGAGGTGCAACCGCCCCAGCCAGGAGGTGCAACCGCCAGGGGTGCACGGCTGGGAGGTGCAACCGCCCCAGCCAAGAGGTTGCACCGCCAGAGCTCAAGTTCCGAGCTCTGCCAGGCGATGCAACCACCAAGCTCAGTCTTCGAGCTTTGGCAGAGAGGTGCATCAGCCTGAGCTCAGTCTCGAGCTCTGCCAGGTGATGCATTCACCAAGCTCAGTCTTCGAGCTCTGGCAGAGAGGTGGATCAGCCTGAGCTCAGCTTGGAGCTCTGCCAGGTGATGCAACCACCGAGCTCTGTTTCGAGCTCTGCCAGGTGATGCAATCACCAAGCTCAGTCTTCGAGCTCTGCCAGGTGATGCAACCATCGAGCTCAGTCTTCGAGCTCTGGCAGAGAGGAGCAATCGGCAGAGCTCAGTCTTCGAGCTCTGCCAGGCGGTGCCACCTCTCCAGTCGAGAGGTGCAACCGCCTGATCCCAGAATTCTGGGATTGGATCGATTTGATCGTTTTGAGCTCGAATTTTGAATTGGGTTGGGGCCTATAAATACCCCACCCATTCAGCACTGAAAAGATACAGACCTATACCGAAATTGTGATCTTTTCTGTGATTCTAAAGAGCTCAAAAGTGTTGTAAAGCCTTTAAGTCTCCTCCTTCTGTTCTTCAAGTTTTCAATTGTAAAGTGAGGAGAGAAAGGTCTGTAAAGGTTGTCTCCTAAGCCTGCCAAAAGGAGAGAAATTGTAAGAGGGAAGTTTGGCCTTCGCCCATTGAAGGAAGGCACCTAGTTGACGTCGGCAACCTCATCGGTGGAGGAAGCCAAAAGTGGAGTAGGTCAAGGCTGACCGAACCACTCTAAATCTCTGGTTTGCGTTTACTTTCGAGCACTTTATCATTACTGCAAACCTCCCTCATCACTACTGCTCTCTGCGCTTTCACGAACAAGTTCTAAGTGCTGTTCTTCCAAATCTGCATTCAGACGTAAACTCGTATTTTCATACATTACAGTTTACGTTTACGTTTGATTCTGCAGAACT
>NC_088331.1:29362500-29390000 GCF_036884655.1 Musa acuminata AAA Group | reverse complement strand
ACAGTTCTCAATCATCTAGCAGTGTTCTCATCTCAGGTTAGATCAAATCTACAGTAGACTCTTATTGTGATTACTTGGGGAGGTATTAGATATTGTGGATAGTGACGTGATCCTTGTATCCCAGTTATTCTCTTGTCGTCGTTACTAGGGTTTAGGGCAAGAGATTGAGATTTGTATATTCATTATTCTCATAGTGGATTATCTCTAGTTTGCCCCTTGGTTTTTCCCCTTCATATTGGAGGGGTTTTCTATGTATATCTTGGTGTTCTATTTGATTGTGATTTTATTTAATTCTGCTGCATATCGTGGCCTGCTAGTATTTGTTCATATATAAAAGTTATTCCGCTTTATATCCCCATTAACTGGTATTAGAGCAAGGGTTTTGGTTTTAATTTTTGTATTTGAACATGGAGGCCAGTAGTGTTTCTCGCATGATCAGTTTAAATGGAAACAATTGGATGATATGGAAACCAAGAATGAAAGATCTCTTGTATTGCAAAGATTTGTATGGACCTTTGCAGGGGGATAGTGCAAAACCCACAACTATGACAGATGATGAGTGGAAGAGGTTAGATTGAAAAACAATTGGGTTTATTCGACAGTGGCTTGATGATAGTGTCTTTTACCATGTTTCTACTGAAATTTCTACATATTCTCTTTGGAAAAAGTTGGAAAGACTCTATGAAAGAAAAACAACTAGCAACAAAGCTTTTTTGATTAGAAAACTTGTGAACCTAAAATATTGAGATGGTGCTTCTATTGCTGAGCATTTGAATGAAATGCAAAGTATTACTAACCAGTTATCCTCTATGAAAATGTCTCTTGATGATGAGTTGTAGGGATTGTTATTTCTCAGTTCATTACTAGAAAATTGGGAGACACTGGTGGTTTCCCTCAGTAATTCTGCGTCAGATGGTGTTATCACTATGAGTCAAGTAACAAGCAGTTTGTTGAATGAGGAGTTGAGAAAAAAAAGTTCAGCAACATCTCAGAATGATTCACAAGCAATTATCTCAGAGAATAGAGGAAGATCAAAGTCTAGAAATAGTTCACTTATGAGTAGGAACAAGTCAAGATCAAGAAAAGATATTGTTTGTTATAACTGTGGTGAGAAAGGACATTACAAGAACCAATGTAAGCAACCTAAGAAGAGCAAGAAAAAGGGAAAAGAAGTGGAGTCTATAGAGTCAAAAGATAATATCACAACTACAGTGCGGGGTGGTGATTATTTGATTTTGTCTCATTTTGATGATATTTTTTCTTGTGTGTGTCAAGATCTTGAGTGGGTGATTAACACATATACTTCTTATCATGCTATATCACGGAGGGAGTTTTTTGCTACATACAGGTCTGGAAATTTTGGTGTTGTCAAGATGGGCAACTATGGCACAGCAGACATCATAGGCATAGGTGATATCCATTTAAAGACCAACCTTGGTTGTAAGTTGGTGCTTAAGGATGTAAGGCATGTGGTTGACTTGAGGCTGAATTTAATTTCAGTTGGAAGGCTAGATGATGAAGACTATGATAGCATGTTTCACAAAGGGCAATGGAAACTCAGTAAGGGTTCTCTTGTTATAGCTAATGGAAAGAAATGTCATACTTTGTACATGTTGTAGGCTAAAGCTTATAGTGAGCAGTTAAATACTACATAAAAAGACTTCAGCATGGAGTTGTGGCATAGGCGACTGGGACACATGAGCGAGAAGGGACTGCAAGCTCTTTCTAAGAGAGAGGTATTGCCAGACCTCAGAGGTATACATTTGAGCCCTTGTATTGATTGTTTAGCAGGAAAACAACATATAGTTTCATTTGCTAGTCCTACTTTGTCTAGAAAAATGGATGCCTTAGATCATGTTTATACAGATGTATGTGGTCTTTTGAGGACAAAAACTCCTAGTGGATTTGTTGATGTTCTTGGTATAAGTGGTGCACTTTATTTTGTCACTTTTATAGATGATTTTTCCAGGAAAGTTTGGGCCTATGTTTTGAAGACCAAAGATCAGATTATTAATGTCTTCAAAGAGTTTTATGCCAGGGTTGAAAGGGAGACATAAAGACAATTGAAATGCATAAGATCATATAATGGTTGTGAGTATACATGATTATATAATGATTATTGCAGGTTATATGGGATCCAATATGAGATGACAGTTCTTGGTACACCTCATCATAATGATATTACAGAGAGGATGAACCGCACCATCATGGAAAAGATCAGATGTATGCTTTCACCGGCCAAGCTACCCAAAAGGTTTTGGGATGAGGCTTTGAGGACTACAGTTGATGTGATCAACTTATCACCATGTACAACCCTAGATGGTGATGTTGCAGAGCATGTATGGTTAGGGAAAGATGTTTTCTATAGGCATTTAAGAGTGTTTGGTTGTCATGCATTTGCATATATTCCAGACAATGAGAGATCCAAGCTGGATGATAAGTCTAAAGAATATATTTTTCTTGGCTACTCATATGATTATTTTGGTTACAGGCTTTGGGATCCAGAAAAGCAGAAGGTGTTTAGAAGCAGAGACGTAGTCTTCTTTGAGGATCAAACTTTTGAAGATTTGAAGAAGAAGGCACTAGCCAATACTTTTGCAGAAGGATTAGCAGATTATAATCTAATTACTCCTCCAGTCTATTAGGGTGATGGGGGAGATGTGCAGGAAGATAGTGTAAAGCATGATGTTAATCTACCTATAGGACATGTTGAGCAAGAAGAAGTTGGAGAGCAACTTCCCGCAGAACCTCAATTGAGAAGATCATCTAGACAACATCGACCTTCCAAAAGATACTCTACAGATGAGTTTGTGATGTTTACTGATACAGGTGAACTAGAGAGTTACCAGGAAGCAGTTGAAAGTGAGCAGAAAGAGAAGTGGTTAATTGCTATGCAGAAAGAGATGGATGCTCTTCAGAAGAACCATACTTATGATTTGGTGCTACTACCAAATGGAATAAAGGCCTTGAAGAACAAGTGGGTTTTCAGGTTGAAGACTCAAGAATATTGTTCTCAACCAAAGTACAAAGCTAGATTAGTTGTGAAAGGCTTTGGTCAAAAGAAAAGTATTGACTTTGAAGAGATTTTTTCTCCTGTTGTTAAAATGTCTTCTATTCGTGTTGCTCTTAGTATTGCTGCTAGCCAGGACTTGGAGGTTGAGCAGTTAGATGTGAAGACAGCTTTCCTTCATGGGGATTTGGAGGAGGAAATTTATATGGAGCAACCAGAAGGCTTCAAAGTCAAAGGTAAAGAGAACTTTGTCTACAAATTGAAGAAGATCTTGTATGGGCTAAAGCAAGCTCCAAGACAGTGGTATAAAAAGTTTGATTTATTTATGACAGAAAATGGATACAAAAGAACAGTTTCAGATCATTGTGTGTACATCAAATGGTTTAGTGAGAATTTTATTATTCTCTTACTTTATGTTGTTGACATGCTTATTCTTGGAAAAGATATGTCTAAAATTGACAGATTGAAGAAAGAGCTAAGTGAATCTTTTGCAATGAAGGACATGGGGCCAGCAAAGCAAATACTAGGAATACAGATTTTCCGTGATAGGAAAAATAAGAAGATTTGGTTGTCACAGGAGAAATACATCGAGAAGGTATTGGAAAGATTCAGTGTGAGCAATGCAAAACTGATTAGTTCTCCTCTTGCAGGTCACTTCAATTGTTGGAAATTTAATGTATGCAATGGTATGTACGAGGCTAGACATCGCATATGCAGTTGGTGTTACTAGCAGGTTTCTTGCAAATCCAAGCAAAGAGCACTAGGCAGTAGTGAAGTAGATTTTTAGATATCTCAGAGGGAGCTCTAAGGTTTGTTTAAGCTTTGGAGGTGGACCGCATGTGTTAACAGGTTACACAGATGCAGATATGCTAAGAGATATATATACGAGAAAATCTACTTCAGGTTATGTACTTACTTTTGCAGGGAGAGCTATGTCATGGCAATCCAGGTTACAAAGGTGTATTGCTCTCTCCACCACAGAAGCAGAATATATTGTTGCTAGAGAGGTATGCAAAGAAATGATATGGATAAAAGAATTTTTACAAGAATTGGGGCTGAAACAAGAAAATTATATGGTGCATTGTGACAGCCAAAGTGTCATCCATTTTGTGTAAGAACTCAATGTTTCATTCCAAGTCAAAGCATATAGATGTCAGATACCACTAGATTCAAAACGTATTTGAAGAGAAGTAGTTGCAGCTTCATATCAAACAAGATTTAGGCAATATGGATAATATTGATTTTCTTAGTGCAGATGATTTTATTTTCATCGTAAGCGTAAAAGTCTTTGTTCAGCCTAAAGAAAAAAAAAAATTTAAGTCGCTTATTAAAGATTCGAAAGATGTCATAAATATGATTTCAAGATCATCATTATCTAATAACTAGTAGTTATAAGGACTAATGAATATTCTATGATAAAAAAAATTAGATTTCTATACTAATGATTATGTTGATCAAATTGAATTCATATTTGGAGATTGGTTCAAGAAATCTGATAAGATTGATTTAGACAAATCAGAGTTTTACAATTGATCAAGATAAATAAGGTAGATCAATATATCATCGGGTCTGTTGGGCTGACAGCCCATATTCAGCCCATGTGGGATTTATCAGCCCACAGCCCCCACCCCTTCTTAACCTAACCCTAGATCAATATAAGGGGGGTGTGGTGGCTGCATTTAGGCACAACGGAGGTGGCTGCGTTTTTGGGCAAAAAAGGGCAGCAACGTGGAGAGTTTTGCAGTAGCAAATAGGAGAAGAAAAAGGTAGAAAAACAAGAGAAAGAAAGGGAAGAAAATAAGGACAACGTAAAAAGATTATTCTTAATCATCTAGCAGTGTTCTCATCTCCGGTTACATCAAATCTATAGTAGACTCTTGCTGTGATTACTTGGGGAGATTTTAGATATTGTGGACAGTGACGTGATCCTTGTATCCCAGTTATTGTCTTGTGATTGTTGCTAGGGTTTAGGGCAAAAGATTGAGATTTGTATATTTATTATTCTCATAGTGGATTATCTCTAGTTTGCCCCGTAGTTTTTACCCTTCATATTGGAGGGGTTTACCACATATATCTTGGTGTTGTAGTTGATTGTGATTTCATTTAATTTCGCTGCATATCATGACCTACTAGTATTTTTTCATATACAAATGTTATTCCGCTTTATATCCCCATCAGGGTCGACCCTCTTTATTTCTTTGCCCCGTCATTTATGAGCAAACTCATTATAATTTTCATTGATTTCTTTCTCATATTATTTTTTTGAAGAATTTTCATACCAATTTTGTGTTGGTTTTACATTGGATACACATGGATGTTGATGCTACTTGAACTTTATTTTCATCATAAATCGCATTATTCGTTTTGAGTTTGACAAACATATATGCAAGAGGAATTCTTATTCAGAGTTGATTTGAGATGGAGCATAAAGTAAGGGCCTAGCTCGGGCTGTGAGCTTTTCTTTCTTTTTTTTCCTTTGCCAGACCCGGGTTGTGGGTAAAGAAATCGATTGAGCCTCCCCTTGAGTAGGCTCATGGAGGGTTTTTTCACCCTAACTTTTCTGGTTAGAGTTTTTCCCTCCAACGAGGTTTTGCCTTGATCTATTATTCGATCGAGGATTTCCTCGGATTAAAAATTACATATTGCAAATAATATGGATCGAAAGAAATTCTATCATTTGAATAAAAATATTGTGGATTCCAAATGCATTCATTATATAGAAATAAATATTTTCTAAACATATGAGATGTCTCAAGTATTTAGAGTCGACTTCTTAAAGAATGAAAAATGGCTTGAATATATGTAATAATATATTTATCATTTAAAAATTATTTTCTGTGATCTATGGCTATGGTTACTTCTAATTTGTACAAAAAAAAAACACAAATTCCTTATCCTACCAAAGCAAAATATTTTCTTACAACAATAATTTTAACTATTATTTGGCGAAGCAAGTTTAAACTTTAATACTAATCTAAGATGCCATCCACCTTCAAAAACATGATCATCTACCCATGAAGAATTAATAGTTAAAGTCAACTAAGAACTCTCATGCATACCTTGTGTATCCCATACCTATCTAGTGCTACTTGCGAATCCATTTTACACAACAAATATTCAATAGGAGAACGAGGAAAACTAAAAATTTAAGATAAACACGTTCGTTCATTAAACAATAAAACCAACCACAACTATGTAATTTGGTAGAATAAGGTTACAACTTTGATAAGGAAATCATTCCCAAAGCAAAGTATGTGTTCCCCTTCATGTCACGGGCTTAGTTGGAATTGCCTAAGTCGTGAGGCACCCTTGCGGTAAAAACACAAACATAGCTTGCGTTGCCTAAGTAGCTAGGTACCCTTACGACAAAGATGCTAACTTAGCTTGCATTGCCTAAGTCACCAATTTTTTAATAATTCACTCTATAAACAAATGAATTAGTTAATATCTATTATACCATTATATGATTATGAAAAATTTGTTTTCTCACTATTGGGACTAACTAAACTATCCTCATAATTTAACAACCAACAACATAAAAAAGGGCTATGACTATCTGAATTTATAAATCTCATATCATGGTGTACGGAGGTGGTATTTTTTCAATTCTAAATATCACAAAATTATAAGAGAATTTTTTTAAAATATTTCAAAAGAACAAAGCCTAATCATATTCTTCAAGGGTCAATTCAACTCGAATAGAATCCCTTCTCAGAAAATTAGAGATTCTTACTACCTTAAATTTGGAAAGTAATAACTCTATGCACCAATCTTAGATTAAACATATACTCAAGCCTTTAGAATCATAAAATATTTATATAAAATATATCCAAAAATTAAAGATAAATTTGAAGTCTAGATTACTCAAAAGCAGTTGAAAATATCAACCTATAAAGTATAAAACTGAAACCCTAAGTATAGTAAGGGAAGAGTTGGGTTTTTTCTTACCTCAATCTTCCTTAGAACTTGGGTTTCTTGACCACTGTAAGAAAAGTTGAGAGAATAGCTGAAGAAAGAAAGAAAAGGTCATGAGTTATTAGGTTAGTAAAGAGAATGAGGTCAAATAAGGTAGAGGTGCTTAAAAGTTATCTTGAAGTTAACGGTTCATTCCCATTTGACCTTATTTCATGGTTTGTTTTTCCATTTATTAATATAATTTTAATATTGTAGCAACTTCAATTGAGTTTAATTTAATTTGACAAAGATGATATTTTTGGTCTAAACTCATCTTTTTATCTCACTTAAGCATCTCAACATTTGGTATAATACTCCTATTTGATTTTTGTCGCCATTAATTTTTTTATTACTCCATCCATACCTAAGTAACTTATGATAAATAATGTTTAAAAGTTAAACTTTCTAATGTTAATCATAGTCAAACTAATTTAAGCCTTGAGATTCACTAAAAGCCGATTAAAATTCAACCACCACTTCTAGTCACAATTTGCATGATTATTATCATAACATTTTCTCATATTCAAGTTCGCTTGTATAATTTGATGTGTTATACTATACTCAACATAAATACTAATGCTTATGCATTCTCAATCAATATTTCATAAAATTCTAAGAATGATATTTTTTGAAAATATGTACTTCAAACTAAAAAGCTAAAAATATGAGCATGTCATTTATAAATTTTATGAAGCATAGATATCACAAACAATATCACTAAGTGAGGGTAACATATACATATTATTTGTGCCTCTATTAACATACTAGTAATAGTTCAAAGTGTATGAGAATCATACACTAAATATATTTCATCCTATATAGTTTGAAAATAAATCAGAAGAAGTGTATGATGCAAAATTAGAATAAACTGAAGGGCACAACATATATATCCTCGTATGTAGTTTGAAAATAAATCAGAAGAACTACATGAAGCAAAATTAGAAGAAACTGAAGATCCTTTATCAATTGAAAATGGGAAAGAAATATCATCACGTGTGATGCATTTTTCTACAATTGAAGAAGTAAAGATCAAACAAGATTTAGACAATATGGATAATATTGATTTTATTAGTGCAGATGATTTTATTTTCATCATAAGCGTAAAAGTCTTTGTTCAGCCTAAAGAAAAAAAAAATTTTAAGTCGCTTATTAAAGATTCGAAAGATGTCACAAATATGATTTCAAGATCATCATTATATAATAACTAGTAGTTATAAGGACTGATGAATATTTTATGATAAAAAAAAAGATAGATTTCTATACTAATGATTATGTTGATCAAATTGATTTCATATTTGGAGATTGGTTCAAGAAATATGATAAGATTGGTTTAGACAAATCGGAGTTTTACAGTTGATCAAGATAGATAAGGTAGATCAAACATATGGTTTGGTATTATGGATTGCATGGCTTATAATTCCGAAAATCTAGAAAACACTAAACGCAGCAACAACAACGAAGGAGATTACATCAAGTTTTAAGACTTTTTACAATATTTATTTTTATAAAGTTTAATTTAGGGGGGGCTACAGGAATATTAAATCAAACTTTATAATTTGATAGGATTTTAGTTTAGAAAGTCAAGTCAAGATAGGAGTTCGTATCATCGTTGAAGTCAAAGTCTTAAGGTTACCTCTCTATAAATAAGGACGCATGCAATGCTTTAGGAATACAACAAAGAGAAAAGATAAATTAAAGCAAAGGCTTAGAGATTCTGAGATATTATAAAGTTTTAATATTCAATATGAGCTTTTTGTTTCGAAGTATCCTCTATTCTACTTGATTCTTTTTTATGATTTCTAACAAGTGAGAGAGTAGAGGGTGCCTGGTTTTATAGTGCTAGAATCTTACAGACATTAAATTATAATAAGAAAATCAATAGAAGTATAAATAAATTATATATATTACCCTTACTTAGTGATATAATTTGCTATATCCATATTTCATAATTATGATAAATGACATTCTCATGTTTTCGACTTTTATAGTTGAAGTACCTCATTTTCAAAAATATTATTTTTTGTATTCTAAGAAATGTTGGTTGAGCATGCATAAGAATCAATGTTTGGTTGATTAAAAATTGCATATTGAAAATAATATGGATCGAAAGAAATTCTATCATTTGAATACAAATATTGTGGCTTCCTAATGCATTCATTATATAGAAAACATATGAGATGTCTCAAGTATTTAGAGTCGACTTCTTAAAGCATGAAAAATGGCTTGAATATATGTAATAATATATTTATCATTTGAAAATTATTTTCTGTGATCTATGGCTATGGTTACTTCTAATTTGTACAAAAAAAAAAATACAAATTCCTTATCCTACCAAAGCAAAATATTTTCTTGCAACAATAACTTTAACTATTATTTGGCGAAGCAAGTTTAAACTTTAATACTAATCTAAGATGCCATCCACCTTCAAAAACATGATCATCTACCCATGAAGAATTAATAGTTAAAGTCAACTAAGAACTCTCATGCATACCTTGTGTATCCCATACCTATCTAGTGCTACTTGCGAATCCATTTTACACAACAAATATTCAATAGGAGAACGAGGAAAACTAAAAATTTAAGATAAACACGTTCGTTCATTAAACAATAAAACCAACCACAACTATGTAATTTGGTAGAATAAGGTTACAACTTTGATAAGGAAATCATTCCCAAAGCAAAGTATGTGTTCCCCTCCATGTCACGGGCTTAGTTGGAATTGCCTAAGTCGTGAGGCACCCTTGCGGTAAAGACACGAACATAGCTTGCGTTGCCTAAGTAGCGAGGCACCCTTACGACTAAGATGCTAACTTAGCTTACATTGCCTAAGTCACCAATTTTTTAATAATTCACTCTATAAAAAAATGAATTAGTTAATATCTATTATACCATTATATGATTATGAAGAATTTGTTTTCTCACTATTCAAACTGACTAAACTATCCTCATAATTTAACTACCAACAACTTAAAGAAAGGGCTATGACTATCTGAATTTATAAATCTCATATCATGGTGTACGGAGGTGGTATTTTTTCAATTCCAAATATCACAAAATTATAAGAGAATTTTTTTAAAATATTTCAAAAGAACAAAGCCTAATCATATTCTTCAAGGGTCAATTCAACTCGAATAGAATCCCATATCAGAAAATTAGAGATTCTTACTATCTTAAATTTGGAAAGTAATAACTCTATACACCAATCTTAGATTAAACATATACTCAAGCCTTTAGAATCATAAAATATTTATATAAAATATATCCAAAAATTAAAGATAAATTTGAAGTCTAGATTACTCAAAAGCAGTTGAAAAGATCAACCTATAATGTATACAACTGAAACCCTAAGTATAGTAAGGGAAGATTTGGGGTTTTTCTTATCTCAATCTTCCTTAGAACTTGGGTTTCTTGGCCCCCTTAAGAAAAGTTGAGAGAATAGCTAAAGAAAGAAAGAAAAGGTCATGAGTTATTAGGTTAGTAAAGAGAATGAGGTCAAATAAGGTAGAGGTGCTTAAAAGTTATCTTGAAGTTAATGGTTCAATCCCATTTGACCTGATTTCATGATTTTTTTTTTCAGTTACTAGTATAATTTTAATATTGTAGCAACTTCAATTGAGTTTAATTTAATTTGACAAAGATGATATTTTTGGTCTAAAATCATCTTTTTATCTCACTTAAGCATCTCAACATTTGGTATAATACTCCTATTTGATTTTCGTCGCCATTAATTTTTTTATTACTCCATCCATACCTAAGTAGCTTATGATAAATAATGTTTAAAAGTTAAACTTTCTAATGTTAATCATAGTCAAACAAATTTAAGCCTTGAGATTCACTAAAAGCCGATTAAAATTCAATCACCACTTCTAGTCACAATTTGCATGATTATTACCATAACATATTCTCGTATTCAAGTTCGCTAGTATAGTTTGACTTGTTATACTATACTTAACATAAATACTAATGCTTATGCATTCTCAATCAATATTTCATAAAATTCTAAGAATGATATTTTTTGAAAATATGTATTTCAAACTAAAAAGCTGAAAATATGAGCATGTCATTTATAAATTTTATGAAGCATAGATATCACAAACAATATCACTAAGTGAGGGTAACATATACATGTTATTTGTGCTTCTATTAACATAATAGTAATAGTTCAAAGTGTATGAGAATCAGACACTAATATATTTCATCCTATACAGTTTGAAAATAAATCAGAAGAAGTGTATGATGGAAAATTAGAATAAACTGAAGGGCACAACATATATATCCTCGTATGTAGTTTGAAAATAAATCAGAAGAACTACATTATGCAAAATTAGAAGAAACTGAAGATCCTTTATCAATTGAAAATGGGAAAGAAATATTATCAAGTGTGATGCATTTTTCTACGATTGAAGATGTCAAGATTAAACAAGATTTAGACAATATGGATAATATTGATTTTATTAGTGCAGATGATTTTATTTTCATCGTAAGCGTAAAAGTCTTTGTTCAGCCTAAAGAAAAAAAAAAATTTTAAGTCGCTTATTAAAGATTCGATAGATGTCACAAATATAATTTCAAGATCATCATTATCTAATAACTAGTAGTTATAAGGACCGATGAATATTTTATAATAAAAAAAGAGATTTCTATACTAATGATTATGTTGATCAAATTGATTTCATATTTGGAGATTGGTTCAAGAAATCTCATAAGATTGGTTTAGACAAATCAGAGTTTTACAGTTGATCAAGATAGATAAGGTAGATCAATATATCATCGGGTCTGTTGGGCTGATAGCCCATATTCAGCCCACAACCCACACCCCCTCTTAACCTAACCCTAGATCAATATAAGGGGGCTATGGTGGTTGCATTTAGGCACAACGGAGGTGGCTGCGTTTTTGGGCAGAAAAGAGCAGCAACGTGGAGAGCTTTGCAGTAGCAAAGAGGAGAACAAAAAGGCAGAAAAACAAGAGAAAGAAAGGGAAGAAAACAAGGACAACACAGAGAGACTGTTCTCAATCATCTAGCAGTATTCTCATATCTGGTTAGATCAAATCTACAGTAGACTCTTACTATGATTACTTGGGGAGGTTTTAGATATTGTGAACAATGACGTGATCCTTGTATCCTAGTTATTCTCTTGTGAATGCTACTAGGGTTTAGGGCAAGAGATTGTGATTTGTATATTCATTATTCTCATAGTGGATTATCTTTAATTTGCCCCGTGGTTTTTACCCTTCATATTGGAAGGGTTTTTCACGTATATCTTGGTATTCTATTTTATTGTGATTTCATTTAATTTCGCTGCATATCATGGCCTGCTAGTATTTGTTCATATACAAAAGTTATTCCACTTTATATCCCCATCAACTGGTATCAAAGCAAGGGTTTTGGTTTTAATTTTTGTATTTGAACATGGAGGCTAGTAATGTTTCTCGCATGATTAGTTTAAATGGAAACAATTGGATGATATGGAAACCAAGAATGGAAGATCTCTTGTATTGCAAAGATTTGTATAGACCTTTGCAGGGGGATAGTGCAAAACCCACAACTATGACAGATGATGAGTGTAAGAGGTTAGATCGAAAAACAATTGGGTTTATTCGACAAAGGCTTGATGATAGTGTCTTTCACCATGTTTCTACTGAAATTTCTACATATTCTCTTTAGAAAAAGTTGGAAAGTCTCTATGAAAGAAAAACAGCTGGCAACAAAGCTTTTTTGCTCAGAAAACTTATGAACCTAAAATATAGAGAGGGTGCTTCTATTGTTGAACATTTGAATGAAATGCAAAGTATTACTAACCAGTTATCCTCTATGAAAATGTCACTTGATGATGAGTTGTAGGCATTGTTACTTCTCAGTTCATTACCAGACAATTGGGAGACACTAGTGGTTTCTCTCAGTAATTCTGCGCTAGATTATCACGGCCTTAGTTGGAATTGCCTAAGGCGTGAGGCACCCTTGCGCCCAAGATGTGAACTTAGCTTGCGTTGCCTAAGTTGCGCTTCGCCCTTGCGATATTGCTCCGCAAAGATCAGCCTACTTGCAACCTCTCGTAGGTCTCAAAGGACCTGTAAAAGAGAAAGTTGATTAGTTCGAAAGAACAAGCAACGGACAAGTCTCGAAGTCTCGCGAAAAGGGGACGTTTTACAAGCAATTCAGCGAGCACCTTGCGTGCACAAGAGAAAAGGGGGAGAGGGGGAAAACAAGGGCTTTAGAAGGTTGAACGAACAGCTGCAAGCCCATAAACAGCTGCTCACCGAGTCCCGGGCACGACAACAAGTTCCCATCAAGGCAACGTGTGAACTTGCGAATGAGTATTCAACGCCCGGTACTATACCAAAGGCCCATCCAGCCCTGTGCCACCTGGGGGGTTCAAAGGGGCTGAGATGGCTAACGTTTTGGTGAGCAGAGGCAGATTCCAAACATCAGCCCGCAGCACGCGAAAACGGAGCTGTTTTGGGCTGTTTTGCTCGGTTCGGTGAGCGGTCGCTTTGTAACGCTGCAGCTTGTTCGAACTTACATTTTTACAAGCAAAATGACTCAAAACCAAGGCAAAATAGGCTGCCAAATAACTGTACATGTAGATGAGAGCGACGAACGGTTCGTTGAACGAAGTTGTTGCGGGTGCGTGATGACCGTTCGTGACATTCTCCCCCACTTAAACTATTGACGCCCTCGTCGACGCTTATTGGTAGTTGTTGATGATCTCTTCTTCATGTCGTAGGGCGTCTTTAGGCTTCCAACTGGCTTCAGTTCGGGGAAGCTTTCGCCACTTCACCAAGTACTCTGTTTGCTTAGCTCCGTTGGGTAGCTTTATCTTGCGGTCCGCCAGAATGGTTTCAACTCGCTTCGCGTAGGAGGCTGTGATGGGAGGAAGCCGAGTTGGAATACTTTGGGAAGCATCTTGCGGATCTGAGTGGTAGGCTTTTAGGTTGCTGGCGTGAAGAACGTTGTGAATTTTGAACCACGCCGACAGTTGCAACTTGTAAGAGACATTGCCTACCCTGCTGATAATTGGGAAGGGCCCTTCATACTTGCGCACCAATCCTTTGTGGACTTTGTTCCTAAAGAATTGGAGTGATGCTGGTTGGAGCTTTACCAACACCAAATCGCCAACTTTGAACTCTTGCAGTCGCCTTCCCAAGTCTGCCCACTTCTTCATCCTTTTTGCCGCCTTCTCCAAGTAAGCCCACGCAATATCTGCATTTTGATGCCACTCCTTTGCGAAATGGTAGGCTGACGGACTACTCTCAGTATACCCAATGGCCATCCATCTAGGGGTGGAGGCTTGTAGAGAAGTATAACTTTGACCCCAACAATTTAAATAGCTCGGTCCAGAATCGTCCCAAGAACAGAGCGTCTCGATCACTAATGATATTGTGCGGGACTCCCTAATACTTCACCACATCCTTCATCATCAACTTGGCTGCCTCCTCTACTGAATAGTGTAGGGGAGCAGCAATGAAAGTTGCATACTTTGAAAACTGATCGACCACCACGAGTATCGATCTGAGTCTCCCTACAAGTGGCAAGCTTGATATGAAGTCCAATGAAATGCTCTCCCACGGTCTTTCTGGTATGGGCAATGGCTCCAAAAGTCCCATCGGCTTTCATTGCTCCACCTTGTCTTGTTGGCAGGTAAGGCATGTTCAAACATATTCTTCCACATCAGTCCCCATCTTCGGCCAGTAGAAGGCCCTCTCCACAAGAGCCAACATTCTGTGAATGCCTGGGTATCCAGCCCAAAGGGAATCATGACACTCTTTTAAGAGTTCATACCTCAAATTGTCTACTCGGAAAACATAAACCCTATTCCCTTTTGTGTAAACGAGTCCATCCTGGACCCAAAATCGTTGTGCCTTGCCTTGTTTAATGAGTTGCATCATGATAACTGCTTGGGGGTCACTATACAGTCCGTCCCTGATCTTGGAAAGGAAGTTGGAGTGCAACTGACTTGCTTGGCCTCCACCCTCCAATTGCACGGCATTCACACGCTCCACTTTCCGACTCAATGCATCAGCCATGACATTTGCCTTCTCAGGCTTATACTCCATTGCCATATCAAATTCAGCTAGGAAGTCCTGCCAACATGCCTGCTTTGGGGAGAGCTTCTTTTGAGTTTGGAAATAGCTTAGAGCGATGTTGTCCATCCTCAACACAAATCGCAATCCAAGGAGATAGTGTCGCCAAACTCGTAGACAATGGATCACCATTGTCATCTCCTTCTCATGCACTGGATACCGCTGCTCGGTCTCGTTGAGTTTGCGGCTCTTGTAGGCCACCGGATGACCCTCCTGCATGAGTACTCCCCCAATAGCAAAGTCTGAAGCATCTGTATGGACTTCAAAAGGCTCCCCATAGTCTGGCAATTTGAGCACTGGTTCTTCTATAACAGTAGCCTTCAGATCTTGGAATGCTATTTTACATTTGTCAGACCACTTCCAAGGCTGCTCCTTCTTCAGTAACTCCGTCAGTGGAGTTGCACGCTTCGTGTACCCCGCTTTGAAGCGTCGATAGTAGTTGATGAAACCAAGGAAGGATCTCAACTCTCGCACCTTCTTTGGAGTTTGTCATTCCGCAACCACTTGCACCTTCGACTTATCCATCCGAATGGAGCCATCACCGATTCGATGCCCCAAGAATAAGATCTCAGTTTGAGCAAAGTAGCATTTCTCACTTTTCATGAATAAAGTGTTCTCCCTGAGAACCTTGAAAATTGTCCGAAGGTGTTTGACGTGCTCCTTGAGCATTTGACTGTAGACGACGATATCGTCCAAGTAGATGACCACGAACTTATCCAAATACTCCTTGAATAGTTGATTTATGAGAGTGCAGAACGTGGTCGGAGCGTTGGTTAAGCCGAAAGGCATCACCAAGAACTCAAACACTCTGTACCTGGTCACACAAGTAGTCTTCACTTCGTCGCCTTCAACAATGCGCACCTGCCAATACCCCGACCGAAGGTCGAGCTTCGAGAAATACTTTTCTTTGCCCAATTGGTCGAACAAGTTCGCGATGAGCGGGATGGGATACTTGTTCTTCACTGTCACTTTGTTAAGGGCTCAGTAGTCGATGCATAATCGGAGGCTCCCATCTTTTTTTCTTCTGGAAGAGAACTGGAGCTCCGAAAGGTGCTTTAGAGCTGCGGATGAGACCACCGCTTAGCAATTCACCTAACTGCTTTCTGAGTTCCGCCAACTCTGGCAGGGACATGCGGTAGGGTGGTCTCGTTGGAGGCTTCACTCCTGGCTCCAACTCGATGTTGTGATCAACGCCTTTGCGTGGTGGAAGAGTCTTCGGCAACTCAGGTGGCATAACATCATTGAACTCTTTCAGGACGTTCGCCACCACAGCAGGTTCTTGAATGGCCTTCTCGATGAGTGGCTCTAGCTTCCCGTGTCCACCATAGCACGGGTTGTTTGGCCATTTAGCTTGATGTCCACATACATCAGCTCACTACTTCCTGCTTTTTGTAGCTTTGTCTTCATGTTCTCCCCCACTTGATCCCGTATGGCATTCAACAAAAGCATTGCTCCCATTCGGGGTCCTTGCGACTCCTCGTCGTCGCAACTAGATTCAGAACTGCTCGAACTAAGAGCAACAACTTTGCCCTTATTCGATCGGGGAGGATGGATGGAACCCGTCAAAGCATTGAGTGCCTATTTTTGTGGGCACTCCCTCACCATGTGTGATCCTCCGTACAAGAAACATCCTCCAGGTTTTGAGGCCTTGCCTTTCGGGTTTGGCCCTTTATGGGAACTCTTCTTCTTTTGTTCGCCTCTGAGCTCATTCCCTCGAGAATGTTTTGGAGGGTGATTGCCTGAAGATTGTTTCCTTCTCCCTGGGTCTTCGGAGGAAACAAAGTCGGTGAGCCTTTCTGCAACAGCAATTGCCCCGACCACATCGGTAACATTCCTTCGATTTAGCTCATGTTAAGCCCATGGCTTCAAACCATCAAGGAAGCTGAACAACTTGTCCATCTCGGTCATGTCTTGTATGTCCAGCATTAGTGTAGAAAATTGCTTCACATAGTCTTGGATGGTGGTACTTTGGCGGAGTTGTCTCAACTTCCTTCTTGCGACGAACTCTATGTTCTCCGGCAGGAACTGAGTTCTTAACTCCCGCTTCAAGTCCTCCCATGTGTCGACTCGACATCAACCTTATTGGATCTCCTCCCAACGGGTTCGCCACCAAAGTTTCGCATCTCCGTTCAGATACATAGTTGCTATAGAAACTTTGGTATCTTCAGAATCGGGCCTCGTAGCTCGAAAGTATTGTTCCATGTCGAACAGAAAGTTCTCGAGCTCTTTGGCCTCTCTGGCCTCTCCATATCCATGAGGCTCGGGTGCCCTCAAATTTTGTGGCGGTGCAACGCGGGTGTTGCTTCCTCCCGCATTTAGTGCTCTAGTGAGCATAGTCACCCTTGAAGTGAGTTCCGCCACAACTTCCTATAGGTGTTGCACGGAGTCTTTGGTGTCATCTGACAGTCGGTCGACTAGGTCCTCGACCTTGTCGATCCTGGACTCCACTTCCTCTTGTGAGCTCTCTATCCCGACAAGCCTTTGTTGGCCATGGTAGAGTTCCTCCACGCTCGCTTCAAGAACATCCAGGCGGGTTTCCGCTGTTGTGAGTCTCTCCTTGTGACTCTTTTTCCCCGTTGGTGCTCCAGATTGCACCTCCTCCGCTCGCGGAGAGTAGCCAACTTCTTGCTCATCATGTTCGCTGTCGCGCTCCTCTTGAGCAGCTCCAAAGCCTGAGAGCAAGTGTGCACATGCAGCCCACCTGTGGTTGCTTGGGGTAAGGGTCCGGCTTGCCCCGTCTTGCTTTATTCGCCATGATGCTTTGCCATGGCGAAGTTGCGGAGTTCCTTCGCTGCTCGCTTGAAGTGCTTGCCCGCTTTGATACCACAATATCACGGCCTTAGCTGGAATTGCCTAAGGCATGAGGTATCCTTGTGGCCAAGACGCGAACTTAGCTTGCGTTGCCTAAGTCACGCTTCGCCCTTGCGATATTGCTCCGCAAAGATCAGCCCACTTGCAACCTCTCGTAGGTCCCGAAGGACCTGTAAAAGAGAAAGTTGATTAGTTCGAAAGAACGAGCAACAAACAAGTCCCGAAGTCTCGCGAAAAGGGGAAGCTTTACAAGCAATTCAGCGAGCACCTTGCGTGCATAAGAGAAAAGGGGGAGAAGGGGAAAACAAGGGCTTTAGAAGATTGAAGGAACAGCTGCAAGCCCACAAATAGTTGCTCACCGAGTCCCGGGCGCGACAATAAGTTTCCGTCAAGGCAACGTGCGAACTTGCTAATGAGTGTACAATGCCTGGTACTATACCGAAGCCCCATCAAGCCCTGTGCCACTCGGGGGGTTCAAAGGGGCTGAGATGACTGACGTTTTGGTGAGCGAAGGCAGATTCCAGAAATCAGCCTGCGGTACGCGAAAACGGAGCTGTTTTAGGCTGTTTTGGGGCTATTTTGCTCGGTTCAGTGAGCGGTCGCTTTGTAACGCTGCAGCTTGTTCGAACTTACATTTTTACAAGCAAAATGACTCAAAACCAAGGCAAAACAGGCTATCAAGTAACTATATATGTAGATGAGAGCGACGAACGGTTCGTTGAACAGAGTTATTGTGGGTGCACGACGACCATTCGTGACAAGATGGTGTTATCACTATGAGTCAAGTAACAAGCAGTTTGTTGAATGAGAAGTTGAGAAAAAAGAGTTCAGCAACATCTCAGAATGATCCACAGGCAATTATCTCAGAGAACAGAGGAAGGTCAAAGTCTAGAAATAGTTCATGCATGAGTAGGAGCAAGTCAAGATCAAGAATAGAGGAAGGTCAAAGTCTAGAAATAATTATTATCCTAATAACTAGTAGTTATAAGGACTGATGAATATTCTATGATAAAAAAAAGATAAATTTCTATACTAATGATTAATTTGATCAAATTGATTTCATATTTGGAGATTGGTTCAAGAAATCTGATAAGATTGGTTTGGATTGCATGGCTTATAATTCAGAAAATCTAGAAAAAACTAAACGCAACAACAACATCGAAGGAGATTACATCAAGTTTTAAGACTTTCTATAATATTTATTTTTCTAAAGTTTAATTTAGGGGGGGCTGCTGGAATATTAAATCAAACGTTATAATTAGATAGGATTTTAGTTTAGAAAGTCAAGTCAAGATAGGAGTTCGTATCATCGTTGTAGTCAAAGTCTTAAGTTTACCTCTTTATAAATATGGATGCATGTAATGTTTTAGGAATACAACAAAGAGAAAAGATAAATTAAAGCAAAGGCTTAGAGATTATGAGATATTATAAAGTTTTAATATTCAATATGAGCTTTTAGTTTCGAAGTCTCCTCTATTCTACTTTATTCTTTTTTATGATTTCTAACAAGTGAGAGAGTAGAGGGTGCTTGGTTTTATACTGCCAAATCTTACACACATTAAATTATAATAAAAATATCAATAGAAGTATAAATAAATTATATATATTACCCTTACTTAGTGATATAATTTGTAATATCCATACTATATAAATATGATAAACAACATTCTCATGTTTTTGACTTTTAAAGTTGAAGTACATCCTTTTCAAAAATATTATTTTTTGTGTTCTAGGAAATGTTGGTTGAGCATGCATAAGAATTAATATTTAGTTTAAGTATATTTATAACAAAAAAGGTATGGTCCTTAGTGCAATAGGCTTTTATGTGCTAGTGAATATGAGTATGAAGTTAAGTTATGATAATAAACATACATATAATGACTACAAGTGATGATTGAATTGCAATCAAACTTAAGTAAATCTCAGGTTGAATTAGTTTAAAAATAATTAAAGTAAGAAAGCTTAAATTTGAAACATTATATATGTAGAGGATAATAAGCTATTTAGTTATGGATGGAGTAATGAAAATTTAAATAAAAATATAAATCAAAGAAGTGTGTTATACTAAAAATATTGAGATATATAGGTGAGATTAAAAAATGAGTTTAGGCCCAAAATATCATTATGGTCAGACCAAATTAGACTCTACTAAAGTTACTAAAACCTTATAATTTAATTAATGAAAGAAAAAATAAATAAAAACTTAAAATAAGGTCCAATGGGATTGAACTATAGACCTCATGCTAACCTCTTAAGCACATCTACTTTATTGTAGCTTTATTCTCTTTATCTACCTAATAACTGATAACCTTTTCTCACATTCTTCATCTATTCTCTTAGTTTTTCCCAGGGAAAATAGGAAACCTCAGCTCTAGGAAAGTTTAAGGTAAGAAAAACAAAATACTTCCCTTGCTACACATAGGATTTCGGCTTTATAGATTATAGATTGATGTTTCAACTACCTTTTAGTAACACGAACTTTGATTTTATAGTTAATTTTTAGATATATATTTTATACTTCTTATGGTTCTAAGTCCTCTAGTATTACATTAATATGAGATTGGTGCATAGAATTATGAGTGCCTCGATATGAGATACTTAAAATCTCTTATTTTATGAAAAGAGGTTCTATTTTGACCCCCTTAGGAATATTATTAGGTATTATCCTTTTGATATATTTTAAAAGGTTCCCTCAAAATTTTGTAGGATTTAGAATTGAGTAAGTATCCCTTACTAAGATATGAGGTTTATAAGTTTAAATAGTTCTAACCTGGTTTCTGCATAACATAATATAGTTTAGTTTTATATGTCTCATAGGTTACTATGAATATTTCATGATAATTCAAGATAATTTGGTTATTTAAAATAGTGAAGTAAATTTTTTTCACTAAATTGTGTGATAGTTTGAGTGATACCAACTAGTTCTTTGATTATAGAGTGAATTGTGAAAAAAAATTAATAGCAGAATTTAGATAAATTTATAGATTGAGTATAATATATTTTATTTAGGATTTTATAAAAAAATATTTAATTATTGTTATGAGTTATTATAAATCAATAGTTCAAGAGATAAGGTTTTGAATTAAAGTATCTCATGACTTTATTATGCTCTTAATTTTTAGGTGTATCACTCCCTAGCATAATTAAGCATCGAGGAATGTGGCGTTTCACTAACATCCTTATTTTTTAGTTAAATTAGGTAAGCACAAGTTTAATTTATTGCATTATAGTGGTCTTATCATATTCGTAACATATTTTGAAAAAATATATTTTTAATGACATAATTATTGTTGAATCTCAGATTTTGATGATAAAATCAATTGATGGATTAATTGATCTAATCCATATTATTGAGTTAAGTGTGCAGGATTAACTACGATAACTAGAAAACACAAAGCAAGAATACCGGAGTCAAGATCGATGGACGTTTAAGAGTCCGAAGAATCGTCGGAGATGCTACCGGAACCAACCGAGAAGAAATCGGGAACCTATCAGAAGTTCACCGAAGAGATCGTCGGAGGTTCACGGAGATCACCGAGAAGGCTCGGCTACTCATTAAAGTCATCATAAGATCGGGAGCTTGCACGGAGTCCGTTGGAAGAAGTTCGTCGGAAAGCTCGTCGGAACAAGACTCAACGTTTGCGGTTGAAAACTTGCTTAGGATGTCTTTTTTGTTATGTAGTTCACTTGTAATTAGGATTAGGATTAAGAGATAATCCTATATCCTGGTTAGGGGCCAATTGGGCTCAAAGTCAGATTTGGTTTGGGCTAAAATTAAGCCAAACCAGTGAATCGGAGAGCCAGGCGGTGGCACCGCCCAGCACCCGAGAGCTGGGCGGTGACACCTCCTGGGCTGGGCGGTGGCACCGCTTGGCTAGGCGGTGGCACCACTAGCATCAGGAACATAAGAGAATTCAAATTTTTGGAGCCCAAATTTGAATCCTCTTGAGGCCTAGAAATACCCCTCAAGTCTCAGCTGTGAACACAACTTTTTGAGCAGTAATTGTTTGAGAGAAAGGTCTTAGAAAAGTCTTTGCTAGTCTTGTTTTCAATTTGCTAGTGTTCACCTCCTTCTTTCTTGCTGAAAATCTGTAAAAGAGTGAACCGCTTGTAAAAAGTTGTAAGAGGGGTATTTGCCCTTCCATTTCAAGAGATTTGCTAGTGGAAGGTGGGAACCTCATTGAAGAGGAGCCTCGCAAGTGAATGTAGGTCATTTGACTGAACCACTGTAAAATCGGTGTGATTTCTGGTTTGCATTTACTTATTGTCATTTACATTACTGCAAACCATTTGCACTTTAATGCTCTACTTCTTTGTCTCCGTCTTACTTATCTCTTCAAGTTAAAACGCAATCGAAACGGTTTCAAACGAAAACATTACTTTTATCGTACGAAGTTTTCGAAAGTGTTTAAATCGTCAAAAGTTTATCACACTTTACCGCTACACTAATTTACCCCCCCCCCCCCCTCTTAGTGCCGCTCCGATCCTAACAATTATCATTAGCCAGACACGAGCTAAATATGAATTTCTTAATGATATAATTATCAACATGAGCAAAATATAAATGTATATATTTTGTAAGCATAAAAAATATACGAATTTGAGATAAAAAGATATTGTATCTATGTATAACTAATGATATACGGTATGAAAGTGCATGTGTTTTCTATGACATGCGTTGTTAGAGTACATAGATATATTACGAAATGCAATACATATATATGTTATGACATACGGTGTGGGAATCTATATATATATTAAGATGTGCGGTGTGCGAGTGCACATATATATTATGACGTATTGTGTGCGAAAGTGCATATATATATACTATGATATGTGGTATAGAAGTATATGAATTTGCTATGTTTCTTTCATGTGCATTTAAGCATTTTTAATTATTTTGATATAGAATTTTACCTCTTTATTTTGCATATGATAAGTTAAAAGGTTATGCTTGCTAAAGAAGTCATATGATGATGTGTTTACCTTTAAATATCTTTCGTCGATGAATTTGAAATCTTATATATGTAAAACAATATATGCTTAGCTAAGTAAAGATATAAAGGCTTATACTTACTTTACAAGTAAATATACTACTGATTTTTCACTATTGACCCTATTTTACTAGTGAAGATACTAGTATCCCACCCTAGTGATTGGGCCGGGAAGTGAGCACATGCGAGCAAATATAGACGATGAGCTATAGATATTTGTATGTTTATAACTTTTAAACATGTTGTATGAGTGTGTTTTTCTTTTAGTAAAAGGTTCTGATTATGTGTATGTGTCAAAATCACTATATACATTAGGAATCTTATCATTTTATTTAGTAAATTAGTATATTTTCATTTAAAGATTATCTATTCTTTCTTTACACTCCTAACGATAACAGTAAGAGAATTCGAGAGTAACATCCTATTTTACTCATGCATGTAGGGTTTAGGTGAGATTCAGAATAGAATGTTATTGGATGTTGATGTCTTGGGAGACGAAGTGTGATTGCTGAGTCGACCGACATGGATGTCATAGGGCACACGATAAAATATATGTCTTGAGGTTGTAGGCCATTAAAGACATACTCTATATGGCACTTGATGATCTAGTTACAGAGAGAATTCTTCCTAAGATGATAGCTTATCTTCTCTACCCGAGAGAAACCAACAATCTGTACGAAACATAAGATAAGAGGATAGAAAAACTAGGAAAACTTTAGATAAGTGGAAGAAGCTAACCAACCATACGAAGAAGATAAAAGTTGGTAGGCCACCGAGCTTGACCACTCGGCATCAATCTGATCCTTTGAGATTAATAAAAAGTTAAAAGAGCCATGAGACATATATCTTGTCGACGAATTTGGCGTGATGCATGTTTAGATTCTGCGGCTCGTTATCATGACTGCTTTCTTTCCTATGCTAATGGGTGCAATCTAAAGCTGGTGGGCTGATTCATCAAGCACGAATCTGAAAGATTACATGACGTGGCTTACATCGGGCCTCACCGCATGCTCTCTCGATCGCGCGCTTTCTATGCAGAAGGCGGTCAAGAACGAAACCGCTCTTCTCCCGCCCCATCTTCTCCCCCACGAAGGCTATTTATCCTCTCTAGGAAGTCTGTCTTCTCCCGCTCGTCTCCCTCTTGGTCTTCGAATTCTTTCGGCGAAGGTTATTTCTCGTTGGGCGGCGGAAGGCGATCAAGAACCAAGCCTGTCTTCTGCCCCGCTCGTCTCCCTCTTCGTCTTCTCCCGACCAAGGTTGTTTCTCCTTCTCTCGCGCGCAAGTTGGCTGGCGGAATTCGATCAAGAAGGATCAACAATGAAGCTCTCCGTTCTCCCTGCTCATCTCCCTCTTTGGCTTCGTCTTCGTCTTCGTCTTCCTTTGCCTGCGCCTGCAAGCCTCCTCCGCTGCCTCCTCCGGATCCCTGTCCGAGTGCGATGGCGGCCATGCTAATGGGTCCCATCTAAAGCTGGTGGGATAATTCATCAGGCACGAATCTCAAAGATAACATGACGTTGCTTCTTACATAGGGCCTCACCGCACGCTCTCTCACTCGCTCGCTTTCTATGCGGAAGGCGGTCAAGAACGAAACCGCTAACCTCCCCCACGACAGCTATATATCCTCTCTCTCTCTCTGGCGGAAGGTGATCAAGAAGGAAGTCTGTCTTCTCTCGGCGACGATTATTTCTCCTCTCTCGCTCTCCTCTGTCAATCTCGTTGGCTAGCGAAAGGCGATCAAGAACCTAGCCCGTCTTCTCCCCCGCTCGTCTTCGTCTTCTCCCTGCCGAGGTTGTTTCTCCTTCTCTCGCGTGCGCGTTGGCCGGCGGAATTGGATCAAGAATGAAGCTCTCCTTCTCCCCGCTCGTCTCCCTCTTCGGCTTCGTCTTCCAATGCCTGCGCCTGCAAGCCTGCTCCACTAGAATGCTTCCTCCTCCGGATCCCTGTCCGAGTGCGATGGCGGCCATGCGATTTTGCTTGCCCCACTTGGCGAAGTCGCCTCCTCTGTTCTGGCACGCCTACCCTGCCCCGACCTTACAATGCTGCGCGGCCTTCTCCGCCGCCATCGAAGGTCCCGAGGCCGCCTGCCTATGCCTTCTGGTCCATCAGAAAGCATTCTTGGGGAAGCCGATCGACGCTTCACGCCTCTTCTCCCTCCCCGCCGCCTGCGGGAACCCGGTCGACGCCTTCGCCACTGAGATCTGCCAAGATTCTGCTCCTCGTGCATCTCCGACTCCTCCCGCTGCCGCTCCGGCCTCCCGTTTTAACCTCAGGTTAACATTAACAATTTATTTGCCCGCATCTGTAGTTGTCATTCTTGTTTTGGCGATACTGATTGCTCGTTTCTGGAACTCTTGTGCCGAATTGTTTGTGTGCTTTCGGGTTGATTCTAAATCTTGATTCTTAGGTGCTGGTTGCATTTGATGTCTTTTTTGTAGTCGCTGGTCTCTGCTTTCGAGTTCTTTCTTCTTGTGTTCTTCCGTTGGGATCTTGCATGTGTCTTCGAAAACGTACACTGGTTTCTTGGATTCTAGATTCTGCATGGGTTCTTTAATTCGCTACTACACTAGTTTCTTGGTTCCTTCTTTCTTCCGTTTGTTTTTTCAGTTGCATGCATAATCGTCTTCTTTGCTCATGATGTTTCTTTGTTCATGGTATTCGGCTGCATGATCTCGTTGGACACACTCTCTTCATACATTCTAGAGTTTGCATCGTGTCTTGGTTTTCTCGGAGTTTATTGTAGCCATATTAGAAATTTCTAAATGAGTAACTTCTTCGGCGTAATCATTCAGGAGGACCACAATCGATGTATCATTTGGGTCGACCCTCTTTATTTCTTTGCGCCGTCATTTATGAGCAAACTCATTATAAGTTTCATTGATTTCTTTCTCATATTATTTTTTTGAAGAATTATCATACCAGTTTTGTGTTGGTTTTACATTGGATACACATGAATGTTGATTCTACTCGAACTTTATTTTCATCGTAAATCGCATTATTCGTTTTGAGTTTGACAAACATATAAGCAAGTGGAATTCTTTTTTGGAGTTGATTTGAGATGGAGCAAAGTAAGGGCCTAGCTCGGGCTGTGAGCTTTTCTTTCTTTTTTTTTCCTTTACCAGACCCGGGTTGTGGGTAAAGAAATCGATTGAGCCTCCCCTTGGGTAGGCTCACGGAGGGTTTTTTCACCCTAACTTTTCTGGTTAGGGTTTTTCCCTCCAACGAGGTTTTGCCTTGATCTATTATTCGATCGAGGATTTCCTCGGATTAAAAATTGCATATTACAAATAATATGGATCGAAAGAAATTCTATCATTTGAATACAAATATTGTGGCTTCCTAATGAATTCATTATATAGAAATAAATATTTTCTAAACATATGAGATGTCTAAAGTATTTAGAGTCGACTTCTTAAAGCATGAAAAATGGCTTGAATATATGTAATAATATATTTATCATTTGAAAATTATTTTCTGTGATCTATGGCTATGGTTACTTCTAATTTGTACAAAAAAAAAAAATACAAATTCCTTATCTTACCAAAGCAAAATATTTTCTTGCAACAATAACTTTAACTATTATTTGGCGAAGCAAGTTTAAACTTTAATACTAATCTAAGATGCCATCCACCTTCAACAACATGATCATCTACCCATGAAGAATTAATAGTTAAAGTCAACTAAGAACTCTCATGCATACCTTGTGTATCCCATATCTATCCAGTGCTACTTGCGCATCCATTTTACATGACAAACTTTCAACAGGAGAACGACGAAAACTAAAAATTTAAGATAGACACATCCGTTCGTTAAACAATAAAATCAACCATAACTATTTAATTTGGTAGAATAAGGTTACAACTTTGACAAGCAAATCATTCCCTAAGAAAAGAATGTGTTCCCTCCCCTACATGTCACGGGCTTAGTTGGAATTGCCTAAGTCGGGTGGCACTCTTGCGGTAAAAACACGAACTTAGCTTGCATTGCCTAAGTCGCGAGGCATCCTTGCGGCAAAGACGCTAACTTAGCTTGTGTTGCCTAAGTCACTCTTCGCACTTGTGATTTGCGTCCGTAAATATTAGCCCACTTGCAACCTCTTGCAGGTCCCGAAGGACCTGTAAAAGAGAAAGTTGATTAGTTCGAAAAATGAACGACGGATAAGTCCCGACGTCTCGCGAAAAGGGGAAGCTTTACAAGCAATTCAGCGAGCACCTTGGGTGCACAAGAGAAAAGAGAGAGGGGGAAAACAAGGACTTTAGAAGGTTGAACGAATAGCTACAAGTCCACAAACAGCTGCTCACTGGTTGTCGGGCACGATAACAAGTTTCCGTCAAGGTAACGTGCGAACTTGCGAAAGATTATTTAATGCCCGACACTATACCAAAGCCCCATCCCCCATGGTGCCACCCGGGGGGTTCTAGGGTGCTGAGATGGTTGACGTTTCGTGTGCAGCAGAGGGCTAAAAAAAATAGCTCGTGGCACGTGAAAACGGAACTATTTTGCTCGGTTCGATGAGCGATCGCACTGTAGCAATGCAACTTGTTCGAACTTATATTTTTACAAGTAAAAGGACTTAAAACCAAACCAAAACATGCTGTCAAACAGTTGTACATGTAGATGAGAGCGGCAAACGGTTCATTGAACAGAGTTT